>NC_068452.1:17555303-17785303 GCF_023373465.1 Oncorhynchus keta | reverse complement strand
CTAAATGGGTGTCATTTGGAAACTATTTTGGATTTTGTTTTATCAGAAAATGCTCTCTTCATTCCCATTCATGTGGGACTGAGATGTATCGGTGGATCTACACACACACACACACACACAACAGATTGCGTTGACACATTTCAAGTCTCAAAGTATCTTATAAAACTGGGATTTTGAGGTGAAGAAGAATCACTTCAACAACGTCAAACAACACTCTAACTAATGTCAGATGACTTGTAAAACAGACCACAGCGCCCCTTGCATAGAAGGCTAGGATAACCGGAAGGATATCACTTCAAAGCAGCATGAAGGCAACAGGGCAGCTGCGCCACCCATAAGGCCTCTTCCAGTTCAGTGAACACACACTACGGTCCCCAGGCCTTCCGAGGGAACAGAAGGCAGTGGTCGTTCCGGCGCTAGCCACTCTCCTTCTCGCAGCAGGTGGCGCTAACGAGGCTCAAATGGCAGAGCGACGGGCAGCTGGCGCAGCTCTGGTGTAAGTGAGAGCCATGGCCGTCAGGGAATATAGAGGGGTTGTGTGCCAACCCTGCCCAGCAGTCTGTCCGCAGTCTAGGCTACACATCGCCCGCTCCATCTGCCACCGTTTAAATCTGGTTGGCTGTTGCCATGAACGTTATACCATCCCACATCCTGAAACATAAAAAAAAAACACCTTGTGTCTTCGAGTGCTCCCCCTCCCTACTCAGTTGGGAAATCTGGAATACTCAACTAAAGAGATGTATAGATGCGTCATTGGTTGCTGTAGCCTAGATGTAGGCCAAACCAACTGTCACACGTACAGACAGCCATCGCTTGTGTGTGTGGAAGGTTTCCCGGCCCGAAACACATTAACGTGGCCAACGCTGTAACGATAATATATTCAATATCAAAGTATCCATACCACTCCATATCGAAAATGTATGTATATTCCCCTGAACTATTTTCCCCTTCTCCTCTCCGAAAACAAATACATAAACAAAACAAATATACATTATGCATACACATAATCATGCTGAAATCCCCTGGCCTTCAAAGGCTGCTGGGCTGAATCATAGTCTGTTAAGCTCAGCTTGGCTCTTATTTTTACAATTACAGGAGACCCGAGAGAGTGGTGCTCTTTTGATGTTGTTTGTTCTGCCAGCTGCATCTCTCAATTTCTGATTCGACATCATTCAACATCTCCGTAGCAGAGGCATGAATAGATACGGAAACAGCCCAATGAAAGTAAGGCCCTCCAGCTTAGACTTCACACAGGAATACCACAGTGAATCATGTGTTTCAAAGTGCCCTAGAGTCACTTTCTGAGTACCCACATGGTCAACAACCCTCCACTAACATCAATATACCCCCCCCCCCCCCCCCCCACACACACACACAAAAAAAGATACCACTAGAAACAAATCTGGGATCTTATTTTACAAAGTCTTACCCAGCACAATTGCCCCTTCTGGGATGAATAATAACACAAGCTGTATTGAAACCATGTTAGCAGATATAAACTAGTTGTTTCCCCACCTAACCACCCTTGTCCCTGAAGGTTCGGGAACTGCAGCTGCCACAATGCTCCAGGTGGCTGGTGCCGTTGCATCCTGTAATGCCCACGAGATTCGTCCGTTGGAGACGAGCTGCATTTCCAGTTGAGCACTCTGCAGTTGCAACATGCACATTTGAATGTAGAAATCAACGATACACACTCAGTGTACAAAACATTAGGAACACTGGCTCTCACCACGACACAGACTGCCCGGGTGAATCCAGGTGGGGTCCCATATTGACGTCACGTGTTAAATCCACTTCATTCAATGTAGATGAAGGGGAGGAGACGGGTTGAAGAAGGATTTTTCAGCCTTGAGACAAGTAAGACGTGGATTGTGGTATGTGTGCCGTTCAGAGGGTGAATGGGCAAGACAAATAAAATCAAGTGCCTTTGAACGGGGCACGGTAGGAGGTGCCAGGCGCACCGGTTCGAGTGTGCTGAGAACTGCAACGCTGCTGGGTTTTTCCACACTCAACAGTTTCCTGTGTGTATCAAGAATGGTTCACCACCCAAAGGACATCCTGCCAACTTGACACAACTGTGGGAAGCATTGGAGTACACATGGGGACGGCCTCCCTGTTGAACACTTTCGACGCCTTGTGGAGTCCACGCCCCGACGAATTGGAGCTGGTATGAGGGCAAAATGGGGGTGCAACTCAAAATTAGATAGGTGTTCCTAATGTTCTGTCCACTCAGCACAGACCCCTTGATTCTTGAAGAATAGAACTAATAAATGCCTCATGAGCTTAGTTCAACTGTCATACCGCATTGGAACAGCAATTCTAAATGCATTTCACTCCAATGTTTTTAAACATGGTAAATGTAAACAAACACTGTATAGCCACAAAACATGGTTAAAACTTTTGCATTTGATAGATGTTTTGAGTGGTTACATTTCACCAGCCTCATCTGTCAGCCTTTTAACAAACCAGAGGTGGGGTGCCCACTTTGTCATCGTTTCAATGGCAGATTGGCCCCTATAGCACAATGTTGACGCAACCAAGCGGCAAACGCTCCCTGCCAACCCGCCACTGTTTGAGTCTCTAGCGCGTCTTCATCGCCCGAGGGAGGAGACAGCTGGATGGGTGCGAGACGGATGACAACTGGATGAATGAGTTGGTTAGATCTACTGTACACCAGATCTACTGTACAAACAGAGCATCACAATCAAGTCTGTTATGAATGGGGTTTTGTTGTTTGTTCAAGGTTTTTCAATCTGAGGCGGGAGTAAAGAGTCGTTTGTGATACAGAATATCAACACACTTGACAGTGTGCGAGTTGCAAAGTTTTAAGTCGGGGATGTCCTAACTGTTCTGTGGACCCGTCCCCCATGTACGTGTTCACATTCGTGCCTCTATGCATGTGGATCCATTGAAATATGCACCTCTGCCAATAGTCCTCTTTTCCAAGTCTCCTTTGGTTGCAAGTGGTTTGCATTTCCACCTGGACTGGAGCCTAAAGACAGTTCTACTTCTGCCGAGAAGGGTCGAGCATCTTTCCTTTACTAACACCTACACACACACACACACACACACACATTACGCACACACATGCATTTACTAACACCTACACACAAACCCACACATGCATCAACTCACTGACTCACACTGCACACACAACATCCTCTCTCTGTTCAGAAAGCAGAGGACGAATTAGCTACAGTGAAACACGAGCTGCTAGCGAGCCCATTCACCCCAGGGCCAATCAGAACAAGCCCATATGTCAATGTCACATGGCTAATTCATATTTTAATGTTCCGGATATCAGCCAGAATGGATGCCCCGAGCTAACACTAGCTTAGCCCAATGTGCTGTAGAGATTCAATATGCTTCTACGCTTTGGTTCAGTTTTAGCTTAGCACAATGCTTCTGTGAACCAGCTCCTGCAATGGTTTAGCGTCATAGTACGCTTCAGTGCTGCATTTGTTTGTTATATGTTAGTAAGTAGCCTTGCACGAGTGAGCCAGAACGGCTCATAGATGCAGGAGCCTATTTCCAGTTTCTGTAGCGTGAGGAAGCTTGATGTACAAGTACATCCACCGGACAGGACGCTAGACTATGGCAGGGCCTTTACGGTCAATCTCCTTAATGCTGAGTGCCAAGCAGACGTAGAGATCGGGTCCCATGTTTCCCTTCTTTCAATCTCAGGATGGACACTCTTGACCACAAGGCAAGTGGGTTGGTCTTCAGGCAGGCCCACACGTAATCCCCAGATGAACGTTGAACTCCGCTCTGGTAAATTGGTCATATCCTTACCGCTTATCTTGTACTCAGGTCAAATACTTGTAAGATGGATGGCTGCATCTATCATAATGGCCACTTCAGTGCAGGGAGAATGACACCGAAGGTTGACACTTTAAAAAGGTACAGGACTGGCTGTGGATACTTTAAAGCTGGAGTCCTTCATTTAAACGATAACAAAGCAGTCACCCCGCCTCTGATTTGGTAATAAGCTGATGGATGGCCTGAAGAAATGTAACCACTCTCAAATTCATACACACAGCGAAGGATGCACGTTTTGAGGATGTAGAGTGTTGATTTACATTGTTTATAAACGTTTGGAGTAAAACAAGCTTATATTTTGGGTTATGATGGGGTACGACAGTTGAACTAAGCTCATGAGACAAGTTATAGTCTTCAAGAATCAATGGGTATGTAAAATGTATTTAGAAGTTTAAAAAAAAAAAGAAATAAATGGATGCATCAACTAGCTTTAAAGGCAATTTCCGATTGAGCTAACATCTGCAGCCTTTACCATGAATACAGTCTCGGCGAACGCAGAAACGTTGCCTTTACATTTCTATCGCGCTGTAGCGCACGTCTTCAGCGCTACGGATTTAATCAAGCCCTTAGAATGTGCACAGTCCTGGCAAAGACAAACAAATGGAAGGAAAACAATGTCTTAAGGAATGTAGAGATGGAGCAACAAAAAAAGGAAAGGGGGAGAGCGAGGAAGAGGATGGTGGGATAGAGGGTGTCCTTGAGGATTTGCACCATCCTATATGTGAGGGGAGAACTGAGGCCAGTACTCGGGGGAGGGGGTCAAAAGCTTGAATAGATGTGGCCTATGTGCTTTGTGAGGTGGAGATGAGTAACCTAGTTCTGACAGGACAGAGAGAGAGGGAAGGATATATATATATATATATATATATAAAATCTCTCAGAGCTGTCCCAGTGGGGTGCAGCGAGCCAGAGCCCTAATCCACAGCAGCCCTGTGCAGAAAAGCATCTATACATCAGACACACACCCTGGTGACGTACCGAAAGCCACCAATGGGAAAGGGAAAACAGTTTGACTTGAGTTCTAATCTTTCCCATCAACCTTCATATTACACCAAGCCCCAATTGAATGCTGTGCTCCTAACAAAATAAACCCAATACAATCATGCAGCCAAAAGGCACAACAAATAATGTAGCATTAGGGCATTGTTGCACATGGCTAGCTGTTGATAACAGGGTGTAAATGGTGGTGGGTGAGGTTGTCTCACCTCCACATAATATAGGATTGTAAAATTCCAAATGGCACCCTTTTCACTATAGTGCACTATTTTTGACCAAAAGTAGTGCACTGTGAAGGGAATAGGGTGCTATTTGGAATGCACACCCTTAATCTCTCTTGCAGTAGACCTGGTGGAACATGTTACATAATAATACATTGTCATCATTATCACTGTCAACAGCCCACGACCATGCTTCATCATGCCTCAAGTGCTGTACAGGCCTATCTGTACGGTCTTCTCCAGTAATGGATTTGACTTGCACTCTGAAAAACAATGAGTGACAATGCCTCCAGAAAGCTATAGGTTTGAAAGAAAAAACCTTATGGAACTTAATTAAGGATTACATTTTACTTGATTTAGGATGACATTTTACTTGAATAGTAATATGTTATGACAAAAAATGAATAATGTGAACAGTCAGTGTGCATTGACTAGGCTAGTGGTTCCCAACAAGAGTACTAGGACGCCTGGGGGTACTTGGTCTAGCCACAGGGGGTACTTGATAAGACTCATGAGACCATAGTCCTACTGGCAAAATGCACATGAGGGGGTACTCTAGGCAGAGAAATTCAGTTGGTTCAATATCGCTATGCGCACATGCTTAAATCATCATTGCGGTTGGAATGGAAGGGCTTAGTGGTCTGAGAACAGAAGTTTCCAAATAGTCTACTTGATTTCAGGAGGGACATTAAGTGATAGGCCTTTTAAGCAAGACACCAGACACTTAACCTTGAACGTTTCCATAAACCGCTGTATCAAAATAAATAATTGAAATAATCAAGACATGACTTTTAGGCAAACCTGATTTCTTACTAAAATAGACTTAAGACGAGTAGCATAACCTTTACTAGTAACATAACTTAAACTGAGTAAAACTCATGTCAACACGTCACTCTCCAAAGTACCCCCAGATACAGTTGTTACCAGCTATGCCCGGAAGCGGAATGTCAAGCGCATGGAGATGCTATTCGCTGTTCCTCTCGCTAACAGCCTCTGACTGGTTCGCTGGGTGGTTAATGGCCAGTCAATTACTCACGGTGGCCGGTGAGCCGCGCTTTAGCACCATGCACAGAAGGATCGATTCCTCTGACTTAATGGATTCTGTCTGTTTGTTTCCACAAATGCACGTCCAGCTGTATTTCTTCATGGCACATATACGATGGTCATGGTCTGTCATAGTAGGGACATTTCAACGTTTCAACAGAACAACTTAGGTATTTGAAAGACCTACGGATGGTGTTTACATAATTGAACAAAAATGTCAAGCACCATGTTTGATCAAGGCCATTTTCATTTGAATAAACTTCCGTTGACCTACCTGGTGTATAATGAACTTAGTGACTGTTACCATATAGTGGTGGTTCATAGACATAGTTACCAAATTAACTTCGTTTTTAGCACGTAGGCTGCGTTTGCATTTAAAAAATATATATATTTAAGTGAGACAACCATTTTGGTCTGAAGCATTGTCAACATTGAGCATTCAGCACCACTAGCAAGTGAACAGCGCAAGTTTGTCTACGCTGCTAAACCAGTCGGGAACTGTCCAGTGTACGATGATCTCTCAAAGCCACATACACCAACATTAGGACAATAAAAGAGTTATGTCAAGACAGTTACCAGAACACAACAATCAATCACGTGCATGAATATCTCCGCAAGCAACAACCACGTCGTATGCTACGCGTGGTTGTGTAGACGACATGTTTCCTGTGATTACTTACAATAGATCTTCTTTATCGTTTCCTTCCTTGCGGCAAGACACTAGTGCTCGTTGCCATTCTCACTTTGTAGTGCAATCAGTAGCTAACCTAGTCTACAACATGGCTGTATACAGCGACGCAGCTCTCTCCATCTCTCCCAACGGAAAAAAATGAGCTCGCGCTTTTTCATTTCTTCCTCATATCGAGACCTTTTTTATATATATATATACAAAAACGTTGCCGTGAGCGTTACTTAACACCTGTTAAATAAAAAAAATACTCTACAAAGGCACAACAATAAACACTGTCAAACAAATACCACGATATACTTACGCTTCCTCGTGAGAAACTGTGAAAAATTCATTGCGAGAAAGGGGGTCAAAACCGTTCATTTGCGGTTTACATCGACAAATGGCTGGATTGTGGATATTTGTGACGCCCCCCCCAACCCCTCTTTACACTCCCATTCTGTGATGAACCGAACCGTTTTTACCAATAGAAGACGGTGAAATAGGTTGGAGCAAGGTTCAGAAAAGACCAAGGAGTAACACATCAGAAGATCGCTGACATGTGACAGTTTATGGCCAAGAATATAACAAGATGATAGGAAAAAAATAAGCATCACATCCCCATATCATATAGGATAGATTGTGTTCAGTAGTCATATTCTTTGCCTCATGGATCTCTGGTTGCATAACTGCCTTCATCAGAAGAAATAAACAAATGTTTTACAAATATATTCTGACACAAAGTGCTGTCGTCGAAGCTTGATTAGATTGTTGTATAAATAAATTTGATTCATTTTATCTCAATTATGGCAGTTCATTTATTTATGCTGTCCCCATTGAGTGATGGAGATTATTATTTTTATGAGAAGAAATTCTCTCTAATCCAGATATGCACAGGTCTTGAAATAAAGGGGGTTCTAGATCATCTCTGTGTGTCAACTGTGAGGAAAAATAGATATGGGATTTTGTAGAAAATGTATTGCATGCTACAGTGTCCCTAATGTACCTGCTCTCATGGCATGAACCAATTGGAACTTCTAACAGAATGTGAGCATTGCAGATGGTGGTTTTTGTTGACTGCACAGTGTCGCCATGATCTGTCGTTATGTTTGGAGGAAAAAGGGGCAGGCTTGCAAACCGAAGAACACCATCCCAAGCGTGGGGGTGCTTGTTGCAGGAGGGACTGGTGCACTTCACAAAATAGATGGCATCATAAGGAAAGAAAGTTATGTGGATATATTGAAGCAACATCTCAAGACACCAGTCAGGAAGTTAAAGCCTGGTCTTCCAAATGGACAATGACCCTAAGCATACTTCCAAATTTGTGGCAAAATGGCTTAAGGACAACAAAGTCAAGGTATTGGAGTGGCCATCACAAAGTCCTGACCTCAATCATATATAACATTTGTGGGCGAGCAAGGAGGCCTACAAACCTGACTCAGTTACACCAGCAAGGAGGAATGGGCCAAAATTCACCCACCTTATTATGGGAAGCTTGTGGAAGGCTACCCGGAACAATTGACTCAAGTTAAACAATTTAAAGGCAATGCTACCAAATACTAATTGTTGATGTAAACTTCTGACCCATTGGGAATGTGATGAAAGAAATAAAAGCTGAAGTATAGATTTTCTTTCTACTATTATTCTGACATTTCACATTCTGTAAATAAAGTGGTGATCCTAACTGACCTAAAACAGTGAATATTTACTAGGATTAAATATCCGGAATTGACGTGCTGTTCCTTCTTTTTCCGTAGAAGGCGTAGACTCAGGTTTTCTGGGTCTGTTTTCTCTCTCTCTCTCTCTTCCTCTCTCTCCCTCTGTCTTTCCCAGCTGCCAGCACAACAAAGTTTCATCTACTCAGTGGCATATGTCCTGCATGCAAAATAACATAGCCAGCAGATGGCGACCTTGTTTAATACACTGAACAAAAATAAAAACGCAACAGTTAGTGTTGGTTTCATGAGTGGAAATAAAAGATCCCAGAAATGTTCCATATGCACGAAAATCTTATTTCTCTCAAATTGTGCGCACAAATTTGTTTTACATCTGTCTTAGTGAGCATTTATCCTTTGCCAAGATAATCCATCCACCTGATAGGTTTGACATATCAAGAAGCCGATTAAACAGCATGATCATTACACAGGTGCACCTTGTGCTGTGGACAATAAAATGCCACTCTAAAATGTGCAGTTTTGTCACACAACACAATGCCACAGATGTCTCAAGTTTTGAGGGAGTGGCATGCTGACTGCAGGAATGTCCACCAGAGCTGTTGCCACATAATTTAATGTTCATTTCTACCATAGGTTGCCTCCAATGTCGTTTTAGAGAATTTGGCAGTACAACCAACCGGTCTCATAACCACAGGCCATGTGTATGGCGTTATGCGGGTGAGTGGTTTGCTGATGTTAAAGTTGTGAACAGAGTGCCCCATGGTGGCCGTGGGGTTATGGTATGGGCAGGCATAAACTACGGACACAATTGCATTTTATTGATGGCAATTTGAATGCACAAAAATACCGCAGCGAGATCTTGAGGCCCATTTTTTTTAAAGGTATCTGTGACCAACATATGCATATCTGTATTCCCAGTCATGTGAAATCCAGCGATTAGGGCCTAATGAATTTTATTTCAATTGACTGATTTCCTCCTATGAGGAAAAATCTCTGCAAAATCTTAGAAATTGCTTCATGTTGCGTTTATTTTTGTTCTGTATAATTCACAGACCTGTCAATGATGTTAACAGTACCATTGCATTTTTTTGTACATCATCTGAACGCTGTACAGTCCAGTGTTAAGATGATTGTATCAATGATAATGGTAAGGCTAGTACTAGAGAGATTGTCTCACAAACACAGACACTCAAAGAACCTCAATAATGCAGGAACGTGAGTCTAAGCTGATCCGAAATCGGTTCTTATATACAGTAGGTCACTAGAGCAGAGTTCAACGTTCGTCTCGGGTTAACAAGTAGGCCTACTAGAAGATCAACTTGGTGGCCTTACGATTAGAGTGTCCTTTGATTCGACGTTTGGGAGCTCGATCTCCTGCCGAGCCATACCAAAGATTGTTAAAATAGGACCCGATGCGTTTCTGCTTTGCACTCAGCATTAAGGAGAATTTGGTTTAAGGCCCTGTGATGGGCTAGTGTCCTGTCCAGGGGGTGTAATTGTACATCAGGCAGCCTCGTGCTACAGAAACTGGAGAGAGATATGCTCCTGGTCCTATGAGACGTTCCAGCTTGCGCGAGCCTGCTACTTACCCACTACTAGAAGATCAAAACCCCATGAAGAGCAAAGCAAATGAGGCACATATGCAAATAGCATGTAAACAACACGTATGTTAACTTAATATACTGAGTCACTGGAATCAGTTAGATGTCATGTTCAAAGCAAGAAACACAATTGATAGAGCAGACACTGGGTTCCTCCCCACATGATAGAGCATGGTGTTTACTCTATACATGCCAACTCTATGTTTAGCCAACTGTTAAAAATGCCAACTCTCCCACAGTTGAGCCTGTGCCACACACACGGACCTCCCCTTCCGCTTCACAAGCTTGTCTCGCACTATCTAATTCCACTGTAATCAAGGTCTCATCCCCTAATATGAAACTATAGCCTACCTCACAGTCAGACAATCTATTTACAGTATGTGGGTATTTGGACTATCAGTGTCTAAATGAAGTGTCAACTTCCTCCACCCAGGACATACCGCTGTGCTCATCAAATACACTTCTCAAAGCACTTCTCCCAATCATTTCATGTTTGCTCAACTTCAATTAAACTGTTGAGTTGGATTAGTGATAGAGGAATTCTAAATTCCTTTAATGTTTTAATTGCCAATACCAATTAGCACTCATTTCTAATTAATTTAATGAGTTGTAAGTTCATTAATTATGCATGAAGTAGATTGAGACCAGTCTTAAAAGCCAGGTTAAAGAGTGTTTAATTCCAGAGAGTACTAATTACATACACAGATTTCCACAGGTTATAAACTCAAAATGACATCATCAGTTTCCCACGATAGCCCCGTTGTTTTTTTGTTTAGGTCCGGAGATGCTTTCTACTCCCCTCATAAACCAGACATTACAACCTGTCTAAAAGATACAGATTTCTCTCACCACTGGAACAAAACCCAAACATTCTTATCTTGTCTGAAAAGCTTTTTCTCCCCCTTGACCTTCCCAAGAGGCACAGACAATCAAATTAGTTCTGCATACATTTTCAGTAACAGCTTAATCCAATAACTTTTACTTTCCATATCATAACATAATAGTATTAGAATATCAATAATGTATACATTTTTATTCATCTTAACTACGATTTCCTCTAACAATTAGACATACATGGAATATTACTAGTCTGAGCTGTTGAGTCTCTGATCGTTAGCTCGGCCTACAGTCACAGTGGAGGCAGCATATACATTTACATTACATTTACATTTAAGTCATTTAGCAGACGCTCTTATCCAGAGCGACTTACAAATTGGTGCATTCACCTTATGACATCCAGTGGAACAGCCACTTTACAATAGTGCATCTAAATCTTTTAAGGGGGGTGAGAAGGATTACTTTATCCTATCCTAGGTATTCCTTAAAGAGGTGGGGTTTCAGGTGTCTCCGGAAGGTGGTGATTGACTCCGCTGTCCTGGCGTCGTGGGGGAGTTTGTTCCACCATTGGGGGGCCAGAGCAGCGAACAGTTTTGACTGGGCTGAGCGGGAACTGTACTTCCTCAGTGGTAGGGAGGCGAGCAGGCCAGAGGTGGATGAACGCAGGCCAGAGGTGGATGAACGCAGAGCCTGGAGGTACTGAGGTGCCGTTCCCCTTACAGCTCCGTAGGCAAGCACCATGGTCTTGTAGCGGATGCGAGCTTCAACTGGAAGCCAGTGGAGAGAGCGGAGGAGCGGGGTGACGTGAGAGAACTTGGGAAGGTTGAACACCAGACGGGCTGCGGCGTTCTGGATGAGTTGTAGGGGTTTAATGGCACAGGCAGGGCGCCCAGCCAACAGCGAGTTGCAGTAATCCAGACGGGAGATGACAAGTGCCTGGATTAGGACCTGCGCCGCTTCCTGTGTGAGGCAGGGTCGTACTCTGCGGATGTTGTAGAGCATGAACCTACAGGAACGGGCCACCGCCTTGATGTTAGTTGACAACATATACATATATATATACACATCATGACTAAAAGTATGTGGACACCTGCTCATTCGAACATCTCATTCCAAGATCATGGGCATTAATATGGAGTTGGTCCCCCCGTTTGCTGCTATAAAAGCCTCCACTCTTCTGGGAAAGCTTCCACTAGATGTTGGAACATTTCTATGGGAACATGCTTCCAATCAGCCACAAGGTCATTAGTGAGGTCGTACACTAATGTTGGGTGATTTAGAACTGGCTTGCAGTCGGCGTTCCAATTCATCCCAAAGGTGTTCGATGGTGTTGAGGTCAGGGCTCTGTGCAGGCTAGTCAAGTTCATCCACACCGATCTCGACATAGCATTTCTGTATGGACCTCGCTTTGTGCACAGGGGAATTCAAAAATATATATAAATATTTGAACCTTGATTTAACGAGGCAAGTCCGTTAAGAACAAATTCTTATTTACAATGATGGCCTACCCGGGGTGACCCTGGGCCAATTGTGCGCCGCCCTATGGCACTCCCAATCACGGATGGTTGTGATGGCAAAACGTGGGATGGTAAAACATGATTCATCACTCCAGAGACCACGTTTCCACTGCTCCGGAGTCCAATGTTGTCGAGCTTTACACCAATCCAGCTTGACTCTCTACATAGCGCGTGGTGATCTGCGGTGTGCGTGCGGCCATGGAAACCCATTTCATAAAGCTCCCGACAAACGGTTATTGTGCTGAAGTTGCTTCCAGAGGCAGTTTGGAAATTGGTAGTGAAAGTTACAACTGAGGACAGAAGATTTGTGTCCGTTACGCGCTTCAGCACTCAGCGGTCCCCTTCTGTGAGCTTGTGTGGCCTACCACTTCGCGGCTGAGCCATTGTTCGTTTCCACTTCACAATAACAGCACTTACATTTGACCAGGGGCAGCTCTAGCAAGGCAGAAATTTGACGAACTGACTTGTTGGAACGGTGGCAGACTATGACAGTACTACGTTGAAAGTCACTGAGCTCTTCAGTACGGGCCATTTTACTGCCAATGTTTATCTATGGAGATTGCCTGGCTGTGTGCTCGACGTTATACACCTGTCAACAACGTGTGTGGCTGAAATAGCCCGAATCCACTCATTTGAAGGGGTGTCCACATACTTTTGTATATATAGTGTACATGTCATTTCAGATTGTCTAGACAGGTGTACTAATGTCAGACAGTGACCTTCCCAGGTGTGAAGTGGGTACTCCCAAAGAATCACGTGCTAAAGGAAAGTACCATACAATCCTAATACATAAACAACGTTGAATACAGTCCTTATGGACTCTACACCTCAGTTTCACAGTTTCAGTGTTGACTTTGAGTCTGCAATTCTAGATGTTATGGATTTTCTACAGAAATAAATCAATATCGGTAAATAAATATTTAATGACTTCACCATTTCAAAAACCAGATGTTTACTAGATGTAAACATACATTGATTGATTGGTGTTTATTGTCCGTCAAGAGGAAATTCTTTCCACAGCTCACCACAAGCCTACATACACAACAAGAAAAGAAACATCCCTGATTCCTTACATGTAAACATATGTAATTGTGCCCTGTCACTTCTTGGGTTTCACTGGGTGCTGAACGCTTGGCATCCCATGGTCCATTACCATGGCACTCCCAACTTGACCACAGCTAGTCATTTCCATGTCAACAAACCTATACTAGGCTGGGTAGGGGGGAGAGGGGGTTGTTTTTACTGGGTGAGAGGTCGAGGGAGAGGGGCTTTCTAAGAAGAGAGATCAGATTACTCGGCCAATCTTTGCCAAGCAAGATGCGATTAATAAGTGTTCGCCAATTTACAATCTATTAACACATGGTTATTCATGTCGTATTAATATATTAATACCGGTTATTAATACCTGTTTCTGTTCGTCAGCTAATTTGACGATTAAACGTGTTGAAATGTGTGCTCTTAGAGTGCTGAGTGATGCACTGTGAGAAGGATCTTTCCAAGGAACAGACGTTTGGACAAATTGGGCAAGACCCGTCTCATCTCATTTGACATTATTTCCTGTTAACCCTGGTCCAGTACAACACTGTTTCTACAGCAAGAGGAGGGTGAAGGACCATGATGAAGGACCAGGAAGATGATTGCCATGGGTTTATTTTATTTTATTTTTTACATTCATGACTAATAAAAGTGATCTAATCTAACGGGTCATCAGACGTCCGTAGTACTAGCTATTTCTACTTAAAACAGCTAATATATTTATATATGTAATCTGTATTACTATGTGATGTCTTTTAAAAACGGTTGAAATGACCATCTACAAAAATTTTATTTCGATAGTGTATATAGCATAGAACGTCTGGAGTCAATGCGTCTGAACCGTTGCTTCACCTGAATGCCGTGTGGCCTGTGGTGTAACGCATAGCGATCTAATCGGCCTGATGCTAGCGAAAAGCTAGTTAATACACTCCGCCTAGTTTATCCAATCGACTGTTCACTCAGATCTAATGTTTTTGTCACCCCCCCCCCCTGCAGGCCACGGGTAAAGCAACAGGTTGGTTGGTGCATTGCTTGTTGGCCTGGAAAAGCGAGTAACCATTGACTGGCAGTGGGCCATTGTGCTATGTGCTTACACAGCATTTCAGTCTGAGGGCATTAGGCAGCTAGCACTCTCTGTACTGATATATACTGTGCTATGTAATCAACATATTCCTATCTCTCTCTCTTGTTTGGGCCCAGAACAATGTAACCTAATTGAGCAACATTGTGTATATTGCACTGTATATTTCCTTGAATTTTGGCCTTCTTTAGTGTATATATGACACCACTGGTGAACTTTAGACAGTTAGGATACTATTGTAGTACCAGGCTACACAGTTTGCACACTAGTAGGCTATACAGCGAACACTGTCAAAGCAGCAGAGCAGTATACTATTCCCTGCACAAGGTTCACCGACCCCACCAATACCAAGATGGAATCCAACGGATCGTTATATAATTCTGTACTTTGAGCGCGGTCCCTCATGTCTACTGGTCCGATTAACTGGATCACTGCCCTGTGTTTATAGTACACCACCACAACAACTAATCATTCCAAATCACACATGACCCTTCAACTCAGACTCTTCCTCTCCTTGTCTCTCTGTCTGATCACGTCCCTTCACAAGCCAGCCAATGAGTAAACACTGGTATGTAAAAGCTACATTAAAAGACAGGTGCTGGTCAACTGGATTTACTGTGCCCTCTTGTCTACATGCTGAATTAGCATGAATCATCAACATCACTACGAACCCTCTGCCTCTGGTATAAGCAGCCCACTCTAACCATTTGATTCCCTTCCCTCACTGCTGCTGTTGTCATTGACCATCAACCCAACCAAGCCTGTTCTCCCTCTCTCTCCCTATCTATTCCCTCTATCTATGTTCTGTACCGTGCCTCACCTTGTTGATGGAAACGCATGCTCTGTCATGTCTATATTGTGATCTTAACCTTGTTATGGAAACACAGTGGCACGCCCACTCCAACTCTCACCTCGTTGTGAATGAACACCATAAAAGGATTATGGTGGCGTGTTTACTACTATAGCATACAACGGCACCACTTGATTTTTACTGTCCTGTCTTAGATGGTATTGTCTGAGGGAACATATTTTCTAGATGGTATAACAAGCAGGAAGAAAAACAATAACTTTCCAGTTATGTACTTCATCATTTTTTGTTGTTGTTGCAAAAAGACTGAAATTCCTTTTGAAATTTTCTGCATGGCCTAGTTCACCAGACATGTATGCTTGTTGTTGTTTTGTTTACCCCTCTCTGACCTGAATGGAGGTGTGAATGGAAGCTGAGTGAAGCTCAGTGCTCCTTGACCAAGTATTGATACCATTAATGTAAACATGTAAAGTATTTTTGTGTGTCGGACCCCATGAAGACTAGTTGTCTGTTAATGGGGATCCAAATCAAACAAGTTACCATGTTGTTGTTTTTTTTTGGGGGGGTTGGACTTGGAATGTGAAAATATTGAAATGAACTATCAATTATAATAAAATTACCTATGCCCTGCATTCACAGTAACATTCAGATTGAGCCCTTGTTTTCTGGACAGCAGTAGGCTACCATCCCTGAACGTCACCTTGTTGAGGTTGTCAACCGCATAACAGAGATTATTTCCAGACAGACGTAGACTACAAGTAGGTTCATTTTGGTTATGTAAATTAGAGATGGCACACACAATCTGTCAACACCATCATCATGCCCCTGTTGGGTTGTTGACTATGTCTTGTGTGTGGGGGGTTCCTAGCACTGCGCACTGACCGCCCACTCTCATTGGCCAGCCCTGCGCATAAAGCAACGCTATTGGCTGGAGAAGTCTACTTCAGGACAACTCCAACTATCGCAATCTTCAGAAAATCAACATTGAACGTAAACACTCGAGACAGACCTAAACTGACAGGAGCTATACATCTTGTGTTCTGACCGGACATTTCGATTTTTCTTGACGATTTTGAATTGCCTTGCATAATGAAGTTTGTCAGATTCCTGATGAAGAACGCTGCTTTGGCCAACGTGCCAAAGCATATAGATCATTTCTCTAAATTCTCACCATCACCTTTGTCTATGAAGCAATTCTTGGATTTCGGTGAGTAGAATACAAACTCAACGGCATCATTTTGAATTCCAATGCCATGATGTTGCTCAGCAAATAATTCGAGCGCACAATGTTTCAATATTCATTTCAACGTCGTGCACACTGATAGAGGGATATCATTGTATGTTTTGTAGGCTTGCAGAGTAACAACACATGGTAGGAAATGTAAAGAAAATGGTAATTAAACCATACCAGACACAAGGGTATAATCTAAATCTAAACTACAACACTGACTATGGTAATTAGATATCATTTTTCAATATTTTTACACTGACTTGTCCCATGTGCAAACAATACTACCTACGGATGTCGGCTGGTTCAAGTTTGACCACAAGCAGCAGTCGCATGTACTGAACATGTTTATGTAAGGAAACGTGGTTGTTCCAGCTATTATTATTACACAATTGCTTTGATATATCCTCGAGCACTTTTGCTCTAGCTTATCTAACTTTGACACCGACCATCTCCAGGTTCTACAAATGCCTGCGAGAAGACATCCTTCGCCTTCCTCAGACAAGAACTCCCCGTCCGGTTGTCCAACATCATGAAAGAGCTCAACCTCTTGCCGGACCGGTTGTTGACTACACCATCGGTGCAGCTGGTGCAACGCTGGTAAGAGACAGCTAGAGCAATCAGGAACCTATCCGAAAACGTATACTTTTAACGGGACAGTAGCATATATTGTCGTCCTCTATATACTATAATCGGGATATGTTGTGCCACAGTGTCAGCACAAACGTGTTTATTGTTTGCAGCATAGCGCACATACCCGGGGTTTGATTAAGCAACGTTGTTGTCATGGTCATTTGGCCAATGCATAGCTCTAGTGTCCCAGCTGTGCGCCACTCACTCGCGCTGTGAACTTTGTCCCAGTTCCCTCCCTCCCCTCGTTTTTGACTCAGTGTTGTCTTGGCAGGAACAGTTGAGTTCATCGTGGCCTTTACGTCTCTGACCGCTCCGCGCACTCCAGAGTGCGAAAGGGGAACTTCAAGTGCAAACTGTACCATTGCACTTGTGTAATAGCCAACGGAAGTATATTGCACTTTGGGTTTTGATGAAGGAAGTCACAAAATACCTTTACAGAAAAAAAATAAACTGCAGAAATCTGATGTTTTAGAATGTGCATTGGATTGCCATAACTCAATTTGATCATGTTATTGCACTTCTACGGTATAACATGATTTGAATCCGTATGGTATTATTTTGTGTATTTTCTTGGTATGACTGAGTTTTATGACCAAAAGTGTCCACCGATAACACATCGGGCGTGTACGTAGCTCTGTAGGATGTTTATGCTAATGGTCTGAATGATGAAAAGTGTCTCCAGTTTGCGCGCCCCGGCTACAAACGGGAAGATGTTTTTCTTGCACGTGGCTGCGGGAGCACAAGTTCCAAAAGTAGCTGTGTACTGCGGTGATTGTAACGATCTGCCTCTGGTGGAGTCGGGAAGACGTCAAATGAACGTTGCTGTGAGCAGGGAACATCACACTGAAACCTGAGAAAGACATTCAAATGAAGAAAAAACACACTTCCCTTATTCCTGAGGTGAAAATTTGATTTAGTGGCCATAGTTAGATCACCATTACAATGCACATTTACACATAGCTCTAATTACACATCTAGTCAATGGGATTGATCATCTAATAATCTAACAGCTGTGTAGCAAACGGGTAATATAATGTGTTGTGTCAATTTGAACTGCCATCATTAATATGATAACTGGCACATGATAGATAGTAGGTTCCCGCTATATAAAGAAGACATGGTACGCTGCCCTGATATGTAATCTTGTTTTCCCTTGTAGGCAGGTAAAGGAAGTGGTTGGAGCTGGGGGTGGAATGTTCTTGGCATACTGCCCTCTGATTGGTGGAGGAGAGGGGCTGGGACTGCAGAGTTCCCATCTCTTGTTGTGTGGAGGTCAGATAGGGGTGGCAAAAAAATGTTCCCCGACACACAAACAGGAGTGAGCCACACCCAAAGTGACAGGGACAGGGATGCAGGAATGGCACCTAGCTGGTCCAAAAGCCAACTGGAAAATTACCCGTGCAAAAGTACCTTCCCTATCTACTAACAGTCTCTTTTGACAGAGCCTGCGACCCAATAGCCTTTTGCATTACTATTGCGAGTCAATGTTTTTTTTTTTCCATCTCAGTATTTAAACAAATGTTGACGATGGCTGTTTGATTGTAATGTGGCAATACTAAGGTCACCTAATCAACTCTTCCTTCTCTCTCTCCTAGGTACATCAAAATACTAAGATCACCTAATTAACCCTTCCTTCTCTCTCTCCTAGGTACATCCAAATACTAAGGTCACCTAATCAACTCTTCCTTCTCTCTCTCCTAGGTACATCCAAATACTAAGGTCACCTAATCAACTCTTCCTTCTCTCTCTCCTAGGTACATCCAAATACTAAGGTCACCTAATCAACTCTTCCTTCTCTCTCTCCTAGGTACATCCAAATACTAAGGTCACCTAATCAACTCTTCCTTCTCTCTCTCCTAGGTACATCCAAATTCCAAGGTCACCTAATTAACTCTTCCTTCTCTCTCTCCTAGGTACATACAAAGCCTTATGGAGATCTTGGACTTCCTCGACAAGAGCCCAGACGACCACAGTGTCTTGGAATCGTAAGTTTGCACCTCCATATTGTGGTCCTGCGTGGCTCAGTCGGTAGAGCAGTATAGCATGGCATTTGCAATGCCAAGATGGATGAAGGGTTTGATTCCCACTGGGGCCATCCGTACATGAAATGTATGACCTGACTGTAAGTCGCTTTGGATAAAAGCGTCTTCTAAATAGCATATATTAATAATCTAATACTAACTCTGAAAACCTAGCTGGTTATTTTTGTATTTTCTTTGGGGGGGGATTGTTAAAGACTCAGATTGACAGCCCCCTTTCTCTCCCTCTCTCCAGGTTTGTTGAGTCCCTGGAGACCATTAGGAACAGGCACAATGATGTGGTGCCCACTATGGCGCAGGGCGTCATCGAGTACAAAGACGCCTTCGGCCAGGACCCGGTCACGAGCCTGAACATCCAGTACTTCCTGGACCGATTCTACATGAGCCGTATCTCCATCCGCATGCTCATCAACCAGCACAGTAAGTCCCGCCTCTGAGGTCACAGGCATTCCACATGGATTAGTTCAAAACAAGCTTGTCAGTTAAAGCGATCTGTTTATTTTCTAACATAGTTTAGGGGATGTGTTTTTGGGACTTGCCAACCTCTCACCAATTCCAGGGGAGCAATTCTTAGAAAATAGCTGTTGCTGATGGTTGACAGGGATTCGCCTATATCAGTTTGGCCTTGACCAATCCAGTTCCCCTTAACTGAACCTGCAACTCAAGCAGAAGGCAATGCAACAATTTGGCCCTGGCATTGAACAAGCCGTTTGAAGCTAAGATTAATGCTTACACTGTTAGTCTTGACACACATCCAAGTAGTGTTCTAATTGTGCTGGCAACTAGTTATACAAGGGTTGTAATGGAAAGACTGGCAGAGATGCTTGCACATGCTGAGGTAGATTTTTTTGACAGTCTCAGCCCAGAGGCTTGACTATAAGACAGGAAATAGGGTTCTTAAGAGAATAAAGAACTCATTTTACTCGTTTTTGCCTCTAGAATTTTCCAACTGTAGTAGGATAAGTAGTGTCCATGCTGTGCTATGGGTACAGCGTTTTGTGTTGTCAGCTCTTATGCAACCAATGAAGAACAGGTTCAAACTGCTCTTAGAGTTTGGACCACTTTTTTTCCACTCCACCCACCTCAGCCCTATTTGTCCAAGGTCATTCAAACAGAACTGGGCCTTGCCAGTACTCTCCTGCCCAGTCTTTTCCTTTTTCAATCACTCACCGAAACATTTTGGACTTGGTCCACCACATGTAACAGTCTAACTCTTCCCCCCCTTTTCCTCTCCTCCTCCCCTTGTCCCCGTTTTCTCTGCAGCACTTGTTTTTGACGGGAACACCAACCCAGCCCACCCCAACACCATCGGGTGCATTGACTCCCTGTGTGATGTCACTGAAGTGATTCGAGGTTAGAGAACCTTTGGGGCATTGGGGCTTGCTCATTAAATTGGTCTAAGGTGAAAATGAGGTGTTAGGGTGATAGAAAGACCCAGTTTTTGAAGTGCTTACCGGTAATTCTGTTTATTTGAAGCCGATAACTCACAAAGAGTGGCTCTGTCTACATTTGGCCATCATGTTCATTTTTGTTTGCGGAGTGACAGCTGGAAACAGCTAATCACATTTCTTTCTTTCTTTCCTCCTCCTCTCTTTCTCTCCAGATGCGTTTGAGAGCGCCAAGATGCTCTGTGAGCAGTACTACCTCGGGGCCCCTGAGCTGGAGCTAAGGGAGATGAACTGTAAGCCCAACACACCCACACCCTTAATGTGAATTTGAAAGAAAAATAAAACTCACAGATTATCTTAAAAGCTAAATAGCGTTAATAGGGAAATAAACCGACGCAACTATGGGGATTTCATAGTCTTATCATTTCCCTTTTCAGCCAACAATGTCAGAGATCCAATCCAGATCTCTTATATCCCCTCCCATCTCTACCACATGCTGTTTGAACTCTTCAAGGTGAGTCCGTGTAATGATATCTTAAAACTCAAAGTGGATGATGGGGAGAACATTGGCTGCATGACTTTAGGGCAGTAATATCAAATTATGATGGCGTGTGGTCAGATGTCATGTGTTGACAAGTACCTGAACGGTCTCTTTTGATGTCCCCCAGAATGCCATGAGAGCTACAATTGAGACCAATGAAGTCAGCAACAACCTCCCACCCATCAGAGTCATGGTGGCCCTTGGCGGAGAGGATCTGTCAATCAAGGTGAGCGGCAGGGCAGACATCCAATCACAGCGCTCATCTAGCCTTGCAGGAATTAGAATCAAGATTTATAAAATTTGACCTTTATTTAACTCGGCAAGTCAGTTAAGAACAAATTCTATTTTCAATGACGGCCTAGGAACAACTGCCTTGTTCAGGGGCAGAACGACAGATTTGTACCGTGTCAGCTCGGGGGTTTGAACTTGCAACTTTCCGGTTACTAGTCCAACGATCTAACCACTAGGCTACCCTGCCACCCCAAGATGATGAGAGAACTGGGGACAAAGTGTAGAACTGTTGGAAACTCGGTTTAAAAAAAGTGAACGTTTCTAATCCAGTTAAACTCCATGAAACCGCAAAACAACAAACCCAAAACGCCTGTGTGACCTCTAACCGTAAACCCAATCCTGTTATTCAATTGAACTCCCTCATTGTGTAACCACTACAAATCCTTATTTGAAACAACCCAACGGTTTGTAAGAGAAAGAGGATGCTGGCTGTAATGTTGTGCCACAGCTTAGCTCTCCTCTATTGTGCCCACCGCCTAGTTCACCCCCGAGTACAGCCTTGATTGAGTTATCCATGGCATCATTCTCATCAAGAGCCACTTAAGCCATGCTCTCATTAACAGGATTGGTCAAAGTATGTTTAGCCATATTTAGTAAGGGATGAACTACAGCTGCTATTGGTTGATGTCGTTAACCTTTCCCCCAATTAGAATCTTAGCAGTGGTGAATGTGAAACTTTGGCTGTCTCAATGAATTTGAGCTAAATCCTCTCATGATCTACCTCCACCAGGTCCATCTGCTCACCTCTGCACTAGATGCCTTGATTATTTCTAATGATTTTAGCATTTTCTCCTCTCTGGCATTTGTGTTCATGTATTCTTTCCCCAATATATAGTGTTAATCAGTGATAACTCTACTTAAATGGACCCAGATTGTCAATAAATGGGTGTGAGCGTAATCTGTGTGTAATCTCGCTCTCTTTCTCTCTCTTTTTAGGTGATGGATAGGGGTGGTGGTGTCCCCTTAAGAAAGATTGAGACGCTCTTCAGCTACATGTACTCCACAGCTCCCAGACCCGACTTCGGTGACAATCAGCGGGCCCCACTGGTGCGTGATACATACACATCTACTTATATAACCTCACAGAACCTAAAAACGCACAGAAGCCATACTTACGAATAGATGACCTTGTTTCTTGTTGCAGTATTTCTGTACCTTGAGACCAAGGATCCTATTTATTTAACCGTGCTAATAGTTCCAACTATGTCAATGTATTTTCATTAGCCGTAACATTTCCCCTGTTGTGTGTCCCTCCAGGCTGGTTTTGGATATGGGCTTCCCATTTCACGCCTCTATGCGCGTTACTTCCAAGGAGACCTGCAGTTATACTCAATGGAGGGTCATGGTACCGACGCTGTCATTCACATGAAGGTAAGAGGCAACGACCTACTACCTCCGTATACATCTCGGATACTAATAACCTGTCAAGTTGTCACATTCCTAGACATGCTAATTGCTAACTCTATCTTCTATCCCCCGCTCTCTCCCTCAGGCATTGTCCACAGATTCAGTGGAGAGGCTTCCTGTGTTCAACAAGACAGCTCTGAAACACTACAAAGTCAACTTGGAGGCAGATGACTGGTGTGTTCCCAGTAAAGAACCGCTGGACCTGGCCATATACAGAGTCGCCAAGTGAACTTTGACCTTTCAATTACCTTAAGCCCTAAGGAGAGAGAAAAAGGGCCAAATCTCAATGGGACCTAATGTTGATGTGGTGGTGGGGGGAAAGACATCACGACCAATCCTGGAGATCTAGAAGAGAGGAAGCTTCTGATTGCACAGCTTTAAAACCCCTAGTGGTTTCCTGTTTCAGGAAGTGGGTAAACCCACTCACTTCCTGTCCCCACTAATGTTGTGTTCCTAGGAAGGGGGGGTTCAGGGAGAGGGGACCGAACCAGTTGCCTTAGAATGGCCATCTTCCAAAGTGCAAGTGATTGTCCATCTCAAATTAAACTGCTCCCTAAATACGAGTAGTCTGATCTGTATGCTCCATCCCACACCAAGGCCCTTAGCGGGAGCCTCCTGCCCCGCTTACAACACCTGGATTTGGGGTTGACAGTGGAGGGGAGCATGAACGTGAAGGAGCGGTGGCGGAGAAGGAGAAAAACCAAGGCGGAAGTGGGAGATCTTGTCATTCCGGTAGAACATGGGATCGACCATTTCAGAGTTGAGAAGGTTTAGGTGAAGTACGTGGTCATGACGGTATTCACTGTGAAGAATAGCCACTTCATTTGAGTGTTGTTTCAGTGGAGGTCGCATCATTTCAAATCCTTATCAGAGTATGGAGAACACACAAAAAGGGGGTGTTACTTATCAGTTATCAGTGTTGTAAAGCACGCTGACAGCCAGCGACTGGTTAGCCTTGTTGGCACCTCCCTTTGTTAGTCAGATCAGCCATGTCCGGTTATAACCTGTTATGAAGGTTGAAGTTGTAGCAACATAACTACTCGACTGTATCACATAGTATGTGAAACGTGTGTTAAGTTTCATGAGTGCCTATTGCCAAGTGGCCCACATTTCAAACATCAAACATTCTAATGTCCTTGATAAGTGCCTATGAATGCAGACAGAACAGATTGGGCACAAATATTAGCCAATTGGACATTGTTTTCCTGGTATAAAAATCCTTTATTGTATATGGACCTACTTTTGTTTGGATTGGTCAGTGAGAAAAATGTATACGCAACATTGTTTCCATTAGCTTGAACAAAATGTCCAAAACGCGAGCAAGTGCAGATGGCCGACTGTAGTTTGTAATTGTGTTTGATGGAATTCCTTGCCTGTGTGAATAGCTTGAGGTAGAAGGAAAATGTGGAGATGTATTTCCTAAGATGGACGACTGCACTATAGAAGTTTGTTAATGGTACCACCGTAGTGACAGTTTGTCCTGCTTTGCAATAGCATGAAAACTATTGGTCCAGGTGTGTGTGCATCCCTAATTGTAGCTGACCCAGTCCACTGATTATCTTCTAATCAAGCCAAAACACCAGTTTGGTTTGCATTATACTTGAATTGAACAAAATGTACATTTCAAATGTCTTATTTTTAGGAATAAAGTGATTATGTAAAATAAATTGTCAAATAATGAAGTTATTTTTCTTGTCTTGATTAAATAACAAACACATGAATGAACAACAACTGTGGCAGTAGTTCGATGCTGTACTTCACAGCTAAGTCAGTCATATCTGCTAAATAAGCAGCCTTTAGGCCAGCGTAAACATTTATGACTGAGTTAAGGTCAACGCTGTGCTGATCCAGAGTCAGTCTCAGCATTTCAGCTCTACTGCCTGATCTTCCTCGAACAGTTAAACATATGCATACTATCAAAGAACAAGGGGCCGGTATGGAGAGAGCCTGCTGCAGGAAGCAATCAATCTTAACCCGTCAGGCGGCGCCCTTGGAACCAATCAGAGAGGAGAGCACAGCCCAGCTTTATGTAACTGTCTCTTCAAGAGAGAACAACAAGTGTAGGAGCCAGGAGCCAACCATTCATGGAGATATAGACCTGAGTTATGCCAAGTACTGTTTTTCTGAGGTCGGCCACTGCCTTCAAAGGCACCTTTGTGGGACTCACTACAAATCTACAGAATTTGAATTTTGGGCCTCAGTTGTTGCTGATACACTATACAGTATATATATATATATAGTATGTACAGTACAAAATGAAATCACCTTATCACATTTTTTTACATCGCTTCGTGTGAGATTTCAACTCCGGGTAACTTGGGATGGTTTCATAATGCGTTTCTTCTGCAGATGTTTATTCCATCACTGTCAAACCGATTTCCCCTTCTTGGAAAGAGTACATTCCTGGAAAGTGTGTATGGGTGTGCCTTTGTCCGTGAGTGCGAGTCTGCGCACTGAGTCCAACTGCTGTGCTCCTCTCATTTTAGAACATTTTGTACAGCAGCCGTTTGTGGACGTGGTTGGTCAGGCCTATATGTTATTTGAGTCGGCGGTGAACACAATGCCTGCGCCAGTCATGACGCTCGATCAGGGAAGTGATTCAAAATATGATGAACCTCTGCAGTCTTCTTGGAACCCTTTTTCTAAGAGTGTGGGGGACTATCTTGTCCCACAGATGGTCGTCAGTGTAAGATCGATGAGTTGACGTTCAATTCGGACAACATTCCCTTTTCTATGCTTTTATAGCGCAATGGTTCTCAATTTTCTAATGACAATGATACAAGGAATCCAAACTAAAAAGATGGGTCAAAACAACTTAGCATAGCAACTGTAACAACAAACTTAGTTGTACATAGGAACCTAATACTCATGCATAGTATAACTAGGCTAATGTGTTCTAACCTAGCTAAAAACAAGCATATACAAGCAAATTATCTTCCACATTGCCACCTCCCTGTATTTACGACCGGTGTTGTGAAAAGTACCCAGTTGTCATACTTGAGTAAAAGTAAAGATACCTTAATGGAAAATGACTCAAGTAAAAGTGAAAGTCACCCAGTAAAATACTATTTGAGTGACAATAGAAAAGTATTTCGTTTTAAATATACTTAAGTATCAAAGGTAAAGGTAATTGCTAAAATATTTGTGAATAGGACAGTTTTCCTGTCCTGCTAAGCATTCAAAATGTAACAAGTACTTTTGGGTGTCAGTGAAAATGCATTGAAGTAAAAGTTGCCAAGAATATTAGTAGTAAAGTACAGATACCCCCCCAAAAAACTACCTCAGTAGTACTTTAAATATTTTTCCTTAAGTACTTTACACGACTGTTTACGACCTGCTATAGGAAAATGAGGTAGAAGACTAGAGAGAGGTGGGGTGCATAGGGGACTTTCTGGAGACTTTGCCCACCATGCAGGGTGCTTGTGGGGACTTTGGCAGCATTAGGTCTTTATGACTGCAAACATCCACCCGTGTCCATGTCTGGTACACTGACACACCTCAGTGAGATAAGAGCTGAGTGGGCAGACTGGAAACGAGGGAAGAATAAACAGACGGGTAGAGGCAGAGGAACTCTGACGCACAGACAGACAGGTTACATAAAGCCCTGGTGAATCTAGTGTGGGCAGACTGGTTGGGGTGAAGGTTGGGTATGCGAAGCACCCGAGTCTTTGCCAATGGCTCATAGCACCGCTGTGTTAATGTAATTTCCCCCGGCTCCTGTTCATCAGTACTGTATGAATGGACCAAGCACCTGTCTTGAGAATGACTGAGTGGTGGGTGTCCCAAAGTAGTAAACCATATCTGGACAGTAAAGGCCCCACACTTAAATGGTTGAGTTTTAGAAGGCTATATCAATGGGTTGACCACGTTTCGATAACATCTTGACTAACTTCTGATCACAAAACGCCTAAATGACATGTGTGTCCTTTCAGCTGTATGCCATGTAAAATCTCATTGATGGCTTTATATAAATATACAATCCATACTGCAATAGGACTCTAAGGTGAGGACATAGCCACTGGAAGTAGAGGTGCGAAGGGTAATGCACCCCCTGATAAAAAAAAATACATACAGTATATACAGTGCATTCGGAAAGTATTCAGACCCCTTGACTTTTTCCACGTTTTGTTATGTCACAGCCTTATTCTAAAATTGAAGAACGGAAGAAATGAAAGACATTTGGAACCACCAAGGCTCTTCCTAGAGCTGGCCACCCAGCCAAACTGAGCAATCTGGGGAGAAGGGCTTTGGTCAGGGAGGTGACCAAGGACATGATGGTCACTCTGACAGAGCTCCAGAGTTTCTCTGTGGAGATGGGAGAACCTTCCAGAAGGACAACCATCTCTGCAGGACTCCACCAATCAGGCATTTATGGTAGATTGGTCAAACAGAACCACTCCTCAGTAAAAGGCCCATGACAGACCGCTTGGAGTTTGCCAAAAGGCACCTAAAGGACACTCAGACCATGAGAAACGAGATTCACTGGTCTGATGAAACCAAGATTAAACACTTTAGCCTGAATGCCAAGTGTCACGTCTGGAGGAAACCTGGCACCAACCCTATGGTGAAGCATGGTGGTGGCAGCATCATGCTGTGGGGATGTTTTTCAGCAGCAGGGACTGGGACACTAGTCAGGATTGAGGGAAAGATAAACAGAGCAAAGTACAGAGAGATACTTGATGAAAACCTGCTCCAGAGTGCTCAGGACCTCAGACTGTGGCGATTGTTCATCTGCCAACAGGACAATGACCCTAAGCACACAGCCAAGACAATGCAGGAGTGGCTTCGGGACAAGTCTCTGAATGTCCTTGAGTGGCCCTGCCGAAGAACTCTGGAGAGCTGAAAGTAGCTGTACAGCGATATTCCCCATCCAAACTGACAGAGCTTGAAAGGGAGAAACTTCCCAAATACAGGTGAGGTTTAAAATAAGATTTGATGACTTTGTGGCTGTGCCAGCTAGTACCACTCTGAAAAGCTGCCTCCAAAACAAGAATCATGACAAAAAGCGCAAACCTGCATCTGGGGCGCCGTGCAGCCTAGTGTCAGCTGCTGATGACTCGGCAAAGGCTATTTGCTGAGAACGCACACAAAAAGGGAAGGGAAGAGGGCTGCCTGTTCTCTGACTCCAGACAGTGTGTGTGTGTGTGTGTGTGTGTGTGTGTGTGTGTGTGTGTGTGTGTGTGTGTGTGTGTGTGTGTGTGTGTGTGTGTGTGTGTGTGTGTGTGTGTGTGTGCGTTCATGCGTGTCAGTGACCTCTTTTCCTCAACACTAAAGCACACCATGGCTTGCATCACAAACTGCCTCTCGTTGTTCATATACACTTGCGTTCTCTCTGCTTGAGTATCTGGGTTTTTAAAGATCAGTATCAGCGTTTTCTGATTGTGTCCCTGACTTCACGGAGCCTGACTATGTACCCAGGTGGTAACCAAGTCTGTATGTGTAAGAGACATGCCATTTAATACACCGGGTGTGGTGGACATGATTGGGGCTAGCATCACTGTTTTAGTTCAAACCAAAGTTCAACAAGACTTCTATCTATAGTAGCCTATCACACGGAATATTGCAAAAAACACAACTTTATGTGAGTAGTGACCTGGATGTGACATAACCTGTTTTGGAGACTGGATTGTGTTCGGAATTTCGGATGACATTCCCAAAGTAAACTGCCTTTACTCAGGCCCAGAAGCTAGGATATGCATATATTCGGTAGCATTGGATAGAAAACACTCACAACTATTAAAATAATGTCTGTGTATAGCAGAACTGATATGGCAGGCGAAAACCTGAGGAAAATCTATCCGTAAATTGCAAAAAACACAACTTCCTGTGAGTAATGACCTGAATGTGACATAACTAAAACACATACTGTACACATTAGATTAGATGAGTTTATTAGTCATGTGCACAGGGTCGCAGATGTAATCGCAGAGTACAGTAAAAAAATCCTTATGCTCCAACAGTGCAGGTTAAAAAGGAGGAAAATAATACAATTATATATACAAATGTACAATTGTAGCAGTGTAGAATGTCCATAGTGGAAGCAGCGCGGGGGGTGAATGAAAGGTGAGAAGTGAATAAAAATTATAATTTAAAAATAGCAAATATATTTACAGCTGTAACAATGATAAATGTCCATTGGGGTGTGGGGCAATGTAAATGTGGGTGGGGGGGTGGAATATCCATATGGGGAGCAGCAAGTGGGGGGAGGGTAGTCTGACAATTTTTGCCGTGATGTAGCCAGGTACGGAAACTCAGTATGCTCCTGTAGAACACTGTGAGGGTCCTTGGGAACAGGCCACATTTCTTCAGCCTCCTGAGGTTTTATTTTTTTATTTTTTATTTCACCTTTATTTAACCAGGTAGGCTAGTTGAGAACAAGTTCTCATTTGCAACTGCGACCTGGCCAAGATAAAGCATAGCAGTGTGAACAGACAACACAGAGTTACACATGGAGTAAACAATTAGCAAGTCAATAACACAGTAGAAAAAAATGGGCAGTCTATATACAATGTGTGCAAAAGGCATGAGGAGGTAGGCGAATAATACAATTTTGCAGATTAACACTGGAGTGATAAATGATCAGATGGGCATGTACAGGTAGAGATATTGGTGTGCAAAGAGCAGAAAAGTAAATAAATAAAAACAGTATAAAAACAGTATGGGAATGAGGTAGGTGAAAAAGGGTGAGCTATTTACCTATAGACTATGTACAGCTGCAGCGATCGGTTAGCTGCTCGGATAGCTGATGTTTGAAGTTGGTGAGGAGATAAAAGTCTCCAACTTCAGCGATTTTTGCAATTCGTTCCAGTCACAGGCAGCAGAGTACTGGAACGAAAGGCGGCCAAATGAGGTGTTGGCTTTAGGGATGATCAGTGAGATACACCTGCTGGAGCGCGTGCTACGGATGGGTGTTGCCATCGTGACCAGTGAACTGAGATAAGGCGGAGCTTTACCTAGCATGGACTTGTAGATGACCTGGAGCCAGTGGGTCTGGCGACGAATATGTAGTGAGGGCCAGCCGACTAGAGCATACAAGTCGCAGTGGTGGGTGGTATAAGGTGCTTTAGTGACAAAACGGATGGCACTGTGATAGACTGCATCCAGTTTGCTGAGTAGAGTGTTGGAAGCCATTTTGTAGATGACATCGCCGAAGTCGAGGATCGGTAGGATAGTCAGTTTTACTAGGGTAAGCGTGCCTTCTTCACCACGGTGTCCGGCCCACTTGATGAGGATATACCCAACCGGGTTCCTTCTGAAGTCCACAATCAGCTCATTTGTTTTGCTGACGTTGAGGGAGAGCTTGCTTACCTGGCACCACGCAGTCAGAGTGCCTACCTCCTCTCTGTAGGCCGTCTCGTCGGTAATCAGGCCTACTACTCTCGGCCTACTACTATCAGGCCTACTATGCCAATTTATGCTGCAATGATACATCTGCCTCTCCCTTTTCAGGATGATCGGGCTTCTGATCTCTATCAAAAGATAGCAGCTATGTCAGAGATGGGAGGATGAATCCTTTTTTGTCTGTAAAGAGATGGTGTAGCTTCATTGGAAGGTGCAGTCCTCCGACCCACTAACAGTAACAGAACCCATATTGATTAAGGGATTGATTGGATGAATCTTTGTACTAGACTAGAACAACATTGAATTATTATCCAATGGTATTCATTGCAAGCTCAGTGGAAGAAAGGAGGGCTGCTTTGGTGACATCTGTTGAGTGTAATGGCATGTCTCACATGCCTATTATTTAGCTTTAAAGTGACGATTTTAGTTAAAAGACTGTCCGTACCAAATGAGGCTAACACTTCCCTTTGGGACATGTGACAAAAAGGACACCTGTAACATTTTAATTACACGGGCTGTCACAGTTTTACATGTCAATTCAAGGAAAAGCATCTACTGAAGTATCTATTCCTGTCAGCTTGATGTTAAAGTCACTATCGTAGTATTTACGGAACCCTTAGGGTGGATTCAAAAGATACAGTGCCATAAATATCACTTCCTTGATGGGTTGACAGGAAAGGGCAAAGGGATTCCAGGAATACAGCGTTGGGTCCCGTACTTGCCTCTCGACATAAGACAATCTCTGGAAACTACCAGGTCTGTGCTGTCAATAAGGGGACATTCTATGCGGTATCTTTCCATTGCTACTGGGAGGACATGGTGCGGTGAAAATAGATGTTCCCTGATTATTTCCACCACTCTACATAAGGCTTGTCGGGCAAGTGTTTACTGCAACGCTGGACCAACTTGTCAAGGGAATTTTTCGGAAGGCCCCGCGAGGTGTGCCAACGGTGTACCCAGAGCATGTGTCCCTTTCATCCAGTTGGCTGAGACACTGATGACCTCAAAGACGCACGTCACTTTGTCACTATGCCGACAGCTACACTGTAACAGAATACCTGGACCGGATCACTCCATGTGGTGTCATGTGCAGGTTGGGTTGGGTGCTAAAAGTAGCATCTGAGCCTTGTAGCCTATCGTGGTTAGCCAGGCAAAGAAAACCCACCAGATTTAGATTCAGATCAACTTTAGTATCCCACCAGGGGGAAATTCATGTGGTCATGTGCTTATACCAACAGGGATAGGAAAAACTATGTACTAACAGGCCTACTCTTCATGACATCATTGCATAATTGTTCCTTTGCCTTTTCAACACGTTGCAGGGAGAGACAGGGGCAGGTTGTTAGTAGGTGGGAACACTTAGTCCTGTTGACTTGATTTGGGGTGCTAATAAAAATTCAGATTGATTTTAATTTAATTTTCACCATTCATGGGAATGCAGTATGAACAGCACCCATAATTAAATCCAATACCTTTAACACATACGCTTCATACTGTACATTGTACATTACATCAGGTCCTACGGGTAATTTATCACTAAGTAAGTTTTGAAATGTTTCTAGTGATTTGCACGTAATTGACAGCAAAAGTAAATCGGACCATGAGTATTGCAAGCGTTGATTATCAAAAGTGTTTATTACTTGTTGTTGTTACTCAAAGTTAATCAACTCATCCCTGGTCATACAAAGAGTAAATCCTGTTTAGTCAAACCTTTAAAGTAAGAGGGAAAGAGTCAACTTTCACAATACTTTACTGTATTATAGAGGTTCCCATTGACCCTCAGTCACCAACTGGTGAAAGAACGTAGATATTCTATTCACCTGCAATGCATGGACCCTGGCAATTATGAGGGGGTGGCACACTCATGTGGCTGTGATCTAGAATTGCAGAAACATTTTCTGATTGCCACGTAACATTACTATCCAGGGGCCATGGATAAGGCATTATATTAAGAAACAGTAAGTGAGGGGATGGAAATATTATGGGGACATTATGGGAATATTAGAGGGGTGTTATGGAGACGATATGGGGATGCTATGGTGATATTGGGGGACCTTGTATGGATATTAGGGCGACTTTATACTGATACTAAAGGGGAGGTCATTCCCAAGCTGAAAAGCCACATGAATGTTCTTCTATGCATTTATGAGTGTTGACTTATTACATTTGAGAGACATGTTGTTGAGTCCATGCCTAAGATATTAGAAAGACACACGATAAAATGGAATGCAATAATAATATGACCTTTAGTTAAAGAGTCGAGTGAATTAGATGGTCTTGCTGGAGAACTGCTTGCATGTGTTCTGCAGGCCTTAGTTGATGGCGGAAAGCATCCTCACAAAGCGGGTGAATTTGTGTGGTTTCGTCTGTGGTTGAGGTAGATGGAAAATCCTCCTCTAGCGGCGACATGGCAGATGGCGAAACGACGCGGGGTGCTGAAGACAGAACAGTGAGATTGACATGAACGCGATTGTGTCCATCAAAGTTTTTCACTTCTACTTTTCCATTTACTGCAATTGAGTATCCATGTTGAGGCATTGAATATACACAGTGATGTGCAGTCAGGGTAGATAGTGCACACCCTTGTAATAGTCTAATACAATAAAATTACATTGTCAATGATTCTGGTGGTTTTTATGCTCAAAATCAAAAGAGTGTGCTAAAACTGCATCAACCAGGGTATGCATGCCCATCCATTCAAATCATTGACCTGCACGACCGTTTATGAATCCAGTCACTATCTATGGACAAGGTCAGTCAGTATAAGCTTTGCCTAACATCATTCGTTGCATTGAGACAATTTCATATTTTGCGCATGCGTATTGCCTAAACATATTGCGTGGGTAAGCCTGGGGTAAACTCTGCACATTTGGACGTGTCGACAAATACTGAGCCGAAATATAAACGCAACATGTAAAGTGTTGGTCCCATGTTTCATGAGCTGAAATAAAATATTAAAGAAATGTTCCATAGGCACAAAAAGCTTATTTCTCTCAAACTTTGTGCACAAATTAGTTTACATACCTTTTAGTGAGCATTTCTCCTTGGCGAAGATAATCCAGACAGGTGTGGCATATCAAGAAGCTGACTAAACAGCATGATCATTACACAGGTGTACCTTGTGCTGGGGACAATAAACGGTCACTAAAATGTGTTGTTTTGTCACACAACACACTGCCACAGATGCCTCAAGTTGAGGGAGCATGTAATTGACATGCTGAATGCAGGAATGTCCACCAGAGCTGTTGCCACATAATTTAATGTTCATTTAGCTACCATAAGCCGCTTCCAATGTTGTTTTAGAGAAATGGCAGTACGTCAAACCAGCATCACAACCACGGCCCACGTGTAACCATGCCAGCCCAGGAACCACATCTGGCTTCTTCACGTTCGGGATTATCTGATTGGCTGTGCATGGTTCCCCAGTGGATTGTCTTTGTTCCCAAGTGGATAGGCTTATGCCCTCCCAGCCCCACCCATGGCTGTGCCCCTGCCCAGTCATGTGTAATCCATAGATTAGGGCCTAGTGTATTTATTTCAATTGATTGATTTCCTTATATAAACTGTAACTCACATCTTTGAAATTGTTGCAGGTTGTGTTTATATTTTTGTTCAGGATAATTTGGCGCTCACATCCCTGGAACAGAATTGAACTAGCTAGCTAGAAAAAACAACCTGACAAATGGACTGCACCTCAAACAATATTCCAAGAAAACTTGGTATAATTTACAGAGGGAGACCAACACCTGCCCTTCCTGACCTTCATCAGAGGAAGGGACAGAAAATCATCCGATCGGGACAACGACACGCTGCTGATGGCCTCCGGATATGATACCTGACTGTCAGATCCTTCGACCTGCTTTCTGCTGATGGTCGATGGGAAGATTTTCAGAGAAAATTATGTACTCTTTTGTGTTCTCCAGAATAAAATAAATGGACATGGGGTTCCTCTGTTTACGGTTCAGCAAAACAATAATGGCACGAGACAAGACTGACACTTTCTATGATCAGTTTGAGGAGAAATGCACCACACTCGAACTGTCAGACAGAGTAACCCGAGGGAGACAGCCGATGAGAGGAATGTTTTTCAACATTTTGGACAATCTCAGTGTTCAAATGAAAGCCAGGCTTGATTATTTTGTCATCCTTGCCCCTCATGTCAATCGAGACAGACTTTTCAAACTCAAAAGGAATAAAGAAAATGTCTACAACGTTGTCACCGAAAGGTTCATCCTGAAGGACAGATGAATGGACTTCATTTACAAGTAAAGGTTGGCCTAAATGCATTTTCCTTTGCAATTTGCAGCTTATGCTACTGTTGAATGAACAAGAGAATATACATCATCTCTTTGGAGCATTTGAATTATCAAGCTCTAATTTTGTTTTGATGAGGCACTTTTATGACGTTTTGAACTGCATTTTCCAGTCATTTAAATTCTTGATATGGACATTTCAACCTCAATTTATTATACACACTGAGTATACCAAACATTAGGAACACCTTCCCCCCTTTTGCCTTCATAACAGTCTCAATTCATTGGGGCATGGACTCTACAAGGTGTGGAAAGCACTCGACAGGGATGCTGGCTCATGTTGACTCCAATGCTTCCCACAGTTGTGTCAAGTTGGCTGTATGTTCTGAGTGGTGGACCATTCTTGATACACAAAGGAAACTGTTGAGCATCAAACACCCAGCAGCGTTGTGTTTCTGACACAAACCGTTGTGCATGGCACCTACTACCATATCCCGTTCAAAGGCACTTCAATCTTTTGTCTTGCCCATTCACCCACTGAACGGCACACATACACGATCTGTGTCTTTTTAAAATTTTATTTCACTTTTATTTAACCAGGTAGGCCAGTTCCGAACAAGTTCTCATTTACAACTGCGACCTGGCCAAGATAAAAAAAAAGCAGTGCGACACAAACAACACAGAGTTACACATAGGATAAATAAAAGTACAGTCAATAACTCAATAGAAAAAATCTATATACAGTGTGTGCAAATGGAATAAGGAGGTAAGGCAGTAAATAGGTCATAGTAGCAAAGTAACTACAATTGAGCAAATTAACACTGAAGTGATAGATGTGCAGATGATGATGTGTAAGTAGAAATACTGGTGTGCAAAAGAGCAACAAAAAAAAATATGGGGATGAGGTAGGTAGTTGTGTGGGCTATGTACAGACAGCTGCAGCGATCAGTAAGCTGCTCAGATAGTTGATACTTAAAGTTAGTGAGGGAGATATAAGTCTCCAGTGTCAGCGATTTTTGCAATTCGTTCCAGTCATTGGCAGCAGAGAACTGGAAGGAAAGGCGGCCAAAGTGGGCGTTGGCTTTGGGGATGACCAGTGAGATATACCTGCTGGAGCGCGTGCTACGGGTGGATGTTGTTATGGTGACCAGTGAGATGTGATAAGGCAGAGCTTTATCTAGCAAAGACATACAGTGGGGAGAACAAGTATTTGATAACCTGAAAACTCGGCAGTGTTTCCTCAGAATGTAGAGGTCTGTAATTTTTATCATAGGTACACTTCAACTGTAATTTGCATTTTATTGCATGGCATAAGTATTTGATCATCTACCAACCAGTCAGAATTCCAGCTCTCACAGACCTGTTAGTTTTTCTTTAAGAAGCTCTCCTGTTCTCCACTCATTACCTGTATTAACTGCACCTGTTTGAACTCGTTACCTGTATAAAAGACACCTGCCCACACACTCAAACAGACTCCAACCTCTCCACACTGGCCAAGACCAGAGAGGGTGTAAGGACATCAGGGATAACATTGTAGACCTGCACAAGGCTGGGATGGGCTACAGGACAATAGGCAAGCAGCTTGGTGAGAAGGCAACAACTGTTGGTGCAATTATTAGAAAATGGAAGAAGTTCAAGATGACAGTCAATCACCCTCGGTCTGGGGCTCCATGCAAGATCTCACCTCGTGGGGCATCAATGATCATGAGGCAGGTGAGGGATCATCCCAGAACTATCATCCCAGAACTTAAAGGAATGAGGAGAGCCAGAGTATTGTAATGTTTTGGTGCACCGTAGAGTCAGGGCCTACATTATTGCTGGTGTTTTCTGCTGCAGATGTGTCTTCCAGATCCCTTTGGTGATGACAAAATGCAGACTTCTTAATGCAAGTTCTTGAAGCAAGTTCCTAGGCCGTCATTGAAAATAAGAATTTGTTCTTAACTGACTTGCCTAGATAAATAAAGGTAATTATATATATATATATATATTTTTCAAAGTTCTTGGTTTCCAGATGTGTTGCTGCATCCTCCCATTGTGTCAACAATGACTGCCAGGACCTGTCGTTGATCAAGGAATGACTCAATGTCTGGATCGGGTTCACAAGGAGTGAGTGATCTTGCCTTTCGTCACTGCCTCTTCAATCTTCTGCATTGTGTCAGAGATTACCTTCTCAGCAACCGCCATGGCATACTGCTTTTCACTCATCAGTGGGGAAGAATTCCCTGAAGGTGAATTGGAGAGGACTACTAAGAGGGAAGAGTTAAGTTGATGCACAGCCTCCCCCACGAGAGCTCTGGTCAATTCACGTGAGCTACAAGTCACCCAGTGACTGCAAAGTTGTGTCCTCTGTGACCCAAAGATGTCTTTTAGGGGCTCAGTGATTGGAGCCTTTCCTTCATGCGCCCTTTTCAATGAGATCTAGGAACTTTAAAGCATTGATCTCTGATTAATTCTCTCATTTTACAATTAATTATAATTTCCAAACGGTGTTAATATTTCTGGTTACTGTCTCCTTTTCTGGACATAATAATTTCAATGAGGGCAGTTTTCTTGCCCTTAGAATTTGTATACAGTGAGTATTTGTCTGATTTAGGATGATTTTGTAAAAAACAAAAACATTTTGCGTAGTTGAAAACTTGGTCTCATCAGTACATTTATTTAAAAACATATGTTTAGAAATGTGATAAGAATGTGTGAGATAGACACACAAATCATACAGTAAATACAGTAACCATTGATAAAGGTATGGAAATGAGTTTGTGGGACCTATAGCAGTGTGCATTGGTGCCACCCTTTCACATCTCCCTGGACAGGTGGTTGAATTCCTGCATCAAGCCCACCATCTTCTGCTAAAAAGCAGCCTCCTGTTCCTCAAAGTTTCAGGTCAAGCTAAAGAATGTGTGCAAGGGTTGGAAGGAGAATGTGTAATGCTATAACAGAAACCACTTCTCTTTGGCAGAGTCTGACAAACTGTACTCTGGTCATCTGTGTTAAACAAAACTAGTGCATAATGTGTTTTTTGAAGTTGTGATGTCAAATGTTTTATATAATGAACAAAGTAACATTTACATTTACATTTAAGTCATTTAGCAGACGCTCTTATCCAGAGCGACTTACAAATTGGTGCATTCACCTTATGACATCCAGTGGAACAGCCACTTTACAATAGTGCATCTAAATATTTTAAGGGGGGGTGAGAAGGATTACTTTATCCTATCCTAAGTATTCCTTAAAGAGGTGGGGTTTCAGGTGTCTCCGGAAGGTGGTGATTGACTCCGCTGCCCTGGCGTCGTGAGGGAGTTTGTTCCACCATTGGGGGGCCAGAGCAGCGAACAGTTTTGACTGGGCTGAGCGGGAACTGTACTTCCTCAGTGGTAGGGAGGCGAGCAGGCCAGAGGTGGATGAACGCAGTGCCCTTGTTTGGGTGTAGGGCCCGATCAGAGCCTGGAGGTACTGAGGTGCCGTTCCCCTCACAGCTCCGTAGGCAAGCACCATGGTCTTGTAGCGGATGCGAGCTTCAACTGGAAGCCAGTGGAGAGAGCGGAGGAGCGGGGTGACGTGAGAGAACTTGGGAAGGTTGAACACCAGACGGGCTGCGGCGTTCTGGATGAGTTGTAGGGGTTTAATGGCACAGGCAGGGAGCCCAGTCAACAGCGAGTTGCAGTAATCCAGACGGGAGATGACAAGTGCCTGGATTAGGACCTGCGCCGCTTCCTGTGTGAGGCAGGGTCGTACTCTGCGGATGTTGTAGAGCATGAACCTACAGGAACGGGCCACCGCCTTGATGTTAGTTGAGAACGACAGGGTGTTGTCCAGGATCACGCCAAGGTTCTTAGCGCTCTGGGAGGAGGACACAATGGAGTTGTCAACCGTGATGGCGAGATCATGGAACGGGCAGTCCTTCCCGGGAGGAAGAGCAGCTCCGTCTTGCCGAGGTTCAGCTTGAGGTGGTGATCCGTCATCCACACTGATATGTCTGCCAGACATGCAGAGATGCGATTCGCCACCTGGTCATCAGAAGGGGAAAGGAGAAGATTAATTGTGTGTCGTCTGCATAGCAATGATAGGAGAGACCATGTGAGGTTATGACAGAGCCAAGTGACTTGGTGTATAGCGAGAATAGGAGAGGGCCTAGAACCGAGCCCTGCGGGACACCAGTGGTGAGAGCGCGTGGTGAGGAGACAGATTCTCGCCACGCCACCTGGTAGGAGCGACCTGTCAGGTAGGACGCAATCCAAGCGTGGGCCGCGCCGGAGATGCCCAACTCGGAGAGGGTGGAGAGGAGGATCTGATGGTTCACAGTATCGAAGGCAGCCGATAGGTCAAGAAGGATGAGAGCAGAGGAGAGAGAGTTAGCTTTAGCAGTGCGGAGCGCCTCCGTGATACAGAGAAGAGCAGTCTCAGTTGAATGACTAGTCTTGAAACCTGACTGATTTGGATCAAGAAGGTCATTCTGAGAGAGATAGTGGGAGAGCTGGCCAAGGACGGCACGTTCAAGAGTTTTGGAGAGAAAAGAAAGAAGGGATACTGGTCTGTAGTTGTTGACATCGGAGGGATCGAGTGTAGGTTTTTTCCGAAGGGGTGCAACTCTCGCTCTCTTGAAGACGGAAGGGACGTAGCCAGCGGTCAGGGATGAGTTGATGAGCGAGGTGAGGTAAGGAGAAGGTCTCTGGAAATGGTCTGGAGAAGAGGGGATAGGGTCAAGCGGGCAGGTTGTTGGGCGGCCGGCCGTCACAAGACGCAAGATTTCATCTGGAGAGAGAGGGAGAAAGAGGTCAGAGCACAGGGTAGGGCAGTGTGAGCAGAACCAGCGGTGTCGTTTGACTTAGCAAACGAGGATCGGATGTCGTCGACCTTCTTTTCAAAATGGTTGACGAAGTCATCTGCAGAGAGGAGGGGGGAGGATTCAGGAGGGAGGAGAAGGTGGCAAAGAGCTTCCTAGGGTTAGAGGCAGATGCTTGGAATTTAGAGTGGTAGAAAGTGGCTTTAGCAGCAGAGACAGAGGAGGAAAATGTAGAGAGGAGGGAGTGAAAGGATGCCAGGTCCGCAGGGAGGCGAGTTTTCCTCCATTTCCGCTCGGCTGCCCGGAGCCCTGTTCTGTGAGCTCGCAATGAATCGTCGAGCCACGGAGCGGGATGAATGATAAGGATGTTAAGCTTGAAAGGGCTGGTAACTGTGACAGCATGAAATTCAAAGGAGGCGATAGACAGATGGGTAAGGGGAGAAAGAGAGAATGACCACTTGGGAGAGATGAGGATCCCGGTGCCACCACCCCGCTGACCAGAAGCTCTCGGGTGTGCGAGAACACGTGGGCGGACGAACAGAGAGCAGTAGGAGTAGCATTGTTATCTGTGGTGATCCATGTTTCCGTCAGTGCCAAGAAGTCGAGGGACTGGAGGGAGGCATAGGCTGAGATGATCTCTGCCTTGTTGGCCGCAGATCGGCAGTTCCAGAGGCTACCGGAGACCTGGAACTCCACGTGGGTCGTGCGCGCTGGGACCACCAGATTAGGGTGTCCGCGGCCACGCGGTGTGGAGCGTTTGTATGGTCTGTGCAGAGAGGAGAGAACAGGCATAGACAGACACATAGTTGACAGGCTACAGAAGAGGCTACGCTAATGCAAGGAGATTGGAATGACAAGTGGACTACACGTCTCGAATGTTCAGAAAGTTAAGCTTACATAGCAAGAATCTTATTGACTAAAATGATTAAAATGATACAGTACTGCTAAAGTAGGCTAGCTGGCAGTGGCTGCGTTGTTGACTTTGTAGGCTAGCTGGCAGTGGCTGCGTTGTTGACACTACACTAATCAAGTCGTTCCGTTGAGTGTAATAGTTTCTACAGTGCTGCTATTCGGGGGCTAGCTGGCTAGCTAGCAGTGTTGATTACGTTACGTTGCGTTAAAAGAACGACAATAGCTGGCTAGCTAACCTAGAAAATCGCTCTAGACTACACAATTATCTTTGATACACAGACGGCTATGTAGCTAGCTATGTAGCTAGCTACGATCAAACAAATCAAACCGTTGTGCTGTAATGAAATTAAATGAAAATGTGATACTACCTGTGGAGCGAAGCGGAATGCGACCGAGTTGTTGAGTGCGGAAGTTCTATTCAGTAGACGTTGGCTAGCTGTTGGCTAGCTAGCAGTGTCTCCTACGTTAAGGACGACAAATAGCTGGCTAGCTAACCTCGGTAAATTAAGATAATCACTCTAAGACTACACGCTCTAAACTACAAAATTATCTTGGATACGAAGACAGCAAAGACAACTATGTAGCTAGCTAACACTACACTAATCAAGTCGTTCAGTTGAGTGTAATAGTTTCTACAGTGCTGCTATTCGGTAGACGGTGGACGTTTGCTAGCTGCTGGGCAGATAGCAGTGTAGACTACGTTAGGACGACGAAATACGAAGTTGCAATAGAAGTGCTGACTGTTTCACTTTGTTGTCCTCTTTCTTTTCCTTTTTCTTCTGTCCTTTTGTCCTTATTTTGTCTTCCTTTCTTCTGTTAACTAGATATTTTTTGTTGTTATTCTTTGTAAGCTAGCTAGCTTCTTCCAGGAGAGTCCCTAGCAACTGCTTAGCATCAAGTAAACAATTCTGCTAGCAATTCAGCTAGCTAAGATAACTGTACAATTTTATGAAAAAATAGTTATTTTTTCAACTTTTTCAAAAGCCTGTCTTTTTTGGTTTGTTCCTTGTTTTGTCTTCTATTGAGTCTTGCAGTTCTCTTGATTTTTTTCGATGTACTTCACTCTAAAAAAAACATTTAAATCTCAATATATACAGGACATTGATCTAACATTGATCTACTATTTAACTCCTACATCCAATGCAGTCAGAGTTGTCTTATCAATTAATTAAACGTTGACAGATTAACCTACAGGGTCTTTCTTCCATGATTTCATTGATCATTTTCCATTGCCTGATGAAGAAAAACACATTTGCATTCATTTAGCAGTTTCAGAATAATTACAGATGTAGGATCTTAATTTGATCACCCCTGTTGCAGGAGAACTTTGCTGCAATGCAGGACATTTAATACTTGTAGTGTATTGAAGGTTTCAAAAGGCTTCTGAAGTTTGTAATTTCCACTTTAACATTTGACTTGATATTCCCATATTAAAAAATGTCTCAACCCTTACAAAAATTCCCATTAATTATTATTCACATTTCCTGTAGCTGCAGGATGATTTTCCTGCTGGAGAAAACCGACTCAATTTAAGATCCTACATCTGTAGATCTGGTGAAGACATCCATCGAATTCAACCAAAACAATGGAAATGCCATGTCAGGTGCAGGTGGCCTATGACGTCATTATCATATGTATTATTGATACGTATTATTATATTATTATTATATATATTATTATCACACTTGTCATGATTATCATGCTTGTCACAGTTTGAGACAGAAAGGCAAACTCCTGATTTTGGATATTTCCATCAACTGAAATAACAGCTGTAGGCTAGATGCAGTGATTCAGGTACTGTATGAGGAAAGGGATACACGAGTTGAAAAAGTAGAGGATTGGTTAAATGTAGGCCTATTCAATATGGAAAAACGACATAACTTTCCAACCTGCGTGCTTGTGTCATTCGGGTTAAGTTGGGATCAAAGCAGAAGATGTATTTCTGTGGACTGCAAAGATTATGGATCAATAAAATATTCTTCCTTTTCTATTACCATATTCCTTCAACCTATTCAACCCTTTTCAGATCTGCATGACAGTCTAAGTGTAGGGCAGAGGTGCTATCAAACATTAGGGGCTATGAGGTGCAATTTGGAACTCAGTAATTCGTTTAAGTGCACAATTCAATATGTATTGCTGAAGCGTTACATACAGCGCGCTAGAAATGTAAAGGTAATGCCCTATTGAGTGAAAATCTGCAGCATTTACCGTGAATGCAGTCTCCACTAACGGGGAACATTGCCTTTAATTTTCAATCACACGTTTCCAAACAGTTTTTATGCAAGTAAAGTTATATCATATATTTGTTTTTAAATCACAACAGCTGTAATGGAAACAGGAAGTTTCGGTGTAATTTTTGACATGCCAACATAATTTGTTCGTTCAACATGGTAGGATATTTTGTGTCAGTAAAATTACATTTACATTTACATTTAAGTCATTTAGCAGACGCTCTTATCCAGAGCGACTTACAAATTGGTGCAAACACCTTATGACAACCAGTGGAACAGCCACTTGCATCTAAATCTTGTTGGGGGGGGGGGTGAGAAGGATTACTTACCCTTACTTACCCTATCCTAGGTATTCCTTGAAGAGGTGGGGTTTCAGGTGTCTCCGGAAGGTGGTGATTGACTCCGCTGTCTTGGCGTCGTGAGGGAGTTTGTTCCACCATTGGGGGGCCAGAGCAGCGAACAGTTTTGACTGGGCTGAGCGGGAACTGTACTTCCTCAGTGGTAGGGAGGCGAGCAGGCCAGAGGTGGATGAACGCAGTGCCCTTGTTTGGGTGTAGGGCCTGATTAGAGCCTGGAGGTACTGAGGTGCCGTTCCCCTCACAGCTCCGTGGCGAGCACCATGGTCTTGTAGCGGATGCGAGCTTCAACTGGAAGCCAGTGGAGAGAGCGGAGGAGCGGGGTGACGTGAGAGAACTTGGGAAGGTTGAACACCAGACGGGCTGCGGCGTTCTGGATGAGTTGTAGGGTTTAATGGCACAGGCAGGGAGCCCAGCCAACAGCGAGTTGCAGTAATCAAGACGGGAGATGACAAGTGCCTGGATTAGGACCTGCGCCGCTTCCTGTGTGAGGCAGGGTCGTACTCTGCGGATGTTGTAGAGCATGAACCTACAGGAACGGGACACCGCCTTGATGTTAGTTGAGAACGTCAGGGTGTTGTCCAGGATCACGCCAAGGTTCTTAGCGCTCTGGGAGGAGGACACAATGGAGTTGTCAACCGTGATGGCGAGATCATGGAACGGGCAGTCCTTCCCCGGGAGGAAGTTAACCGCGGTGGAAACAACTTTATGCGCAAATATTGTTATACAGTGCATTCGGAAAGTATTCAGACCCCTTGACTTTTTACTAATTTTGTTACCTTACAGCCTTATTCTAAAATGTATTTTTCCCCTTCGTCAATCTACACACAATATCCCATAATGACTAAGCAAAAGCAGGTTTTTAGATGTTTTGTTGTTGATGTAAATAAGGTATTTGTTGTATTTTTTAAAATTTTATCTAAATACGTGTGTTCGCTTTGTCATTATGGGGTATTGTGTGTAGATTGATGCTGGGTAACAATTGTATCCATTTTAGAATAAGGCTGTAACTTAACAAACTGTGGAAAAGGGGAAGAGGTCTGAATACTTTCCGAATGCACTGTAAAAATCTTTTAAAAATTGTATTGGTCACATACACAGTTAGCAGATATTGCGACTGTAGCGAAATGCTTGTGCTTCTTGTTCTGACAGTGCAGCAATATCTAACATGTAATCTAACAATTCCACAACAACCACCTAAAACACAGTATATACATGTGAGATGAGTAATGCAAGATATGTAAACATTATTAAAGTGGCATTATTAAAGTGACTAGTGATCAATTTATTAAAGTGGCCAATAATTTCAAGTCTGTATGTAGGCAGTAAGGGCCTGGTCTTTGTAGTTAAATCTGTGCTTGAAATTCAGTACTTGACTGAGGGACCTTACAGATGTCGTATGTATGGCGGAAAGCGGAAGGTGTAGACATTCAAATATCATGTCAACCACTATTATTTCACACGGACTGAGTCTATTTAACGTATTATGTGATTTATATTACAATTAAATATATTTCAATCCAACGTTGTAAATAACAAACATGAGCTGGCACACACCCAGAATAATATATTTTATGTAGAGGTGCTGACTAACGGCGAATAAACTATAAGCTATGAAATAAAGAGAGTCGCACAGTACATATATAAAATCCCAGTCATTCACTGGGAAAAACTTTGAAACAACAAATGTGAAAGGCACTGTATCTGAACAACTCCAGTTGTGTTGGCAGGGCAGAGGTGTAGGAGCTTGATGCTCTCTCTGCAACTGCTTGGAGAAGACGGAAAGGAATTGGGATCTGGAACCCAAGATGACTGCCCCTAGATCGGCTGACCCCAAGGTGTGTTAATAAGGCATCTGACAACCTGGTCCCTAGCAAACAATCGACAGAGTTTGTCTTTGAGATGGGCTATGAGACGGGCTGCCAAGAGTCACCGGCAGGTAATTCTGTAGCACCATTTGTACAGCCGAAATGTGTATTTGGGTGATGACTTAGGTCAGTTCCATTGATTGTCTTGTTTTAATCATATGGATTTAGATGGATGTTTCTACGATAATCCATGGAAAAGCTATAGCATAGAGATTTAAATGCAATTTATGTGATCAATTATTTCTATAAAATGAATACTTCACTTTCTATGCAAACCAAAGGTTGTGGAAGTAGGCCAGATGTTTTTAGAACAACGTGCACTTGTTTTGATGTTTATAACGAGGTTTCCATCCAACCACTTCATGCGGATGAATTACCTAATGACTGAAAAAAGTCACGACCCGGCTGATGGAAATAGGATATGCCGGTACAATTTGATAAATGCAGACTGATAATTTGTTCTTTCGACAGGGTGGGATGTTTTTTTGTGTCGTAAAATTAATTATGCGAACAAAAATTGCGGTAGAAACGCCTTTATGCGCTAATATTGATATAATAGCCATATCGAAGTAAACTTGGATTCACGAGATGATATGTTGTGTGATCTTCCCACCACTACCCGGGAAACCATGCAGTTTCGGCTACAGTACATATTAAATACATTTGGATGAACTTATGATTGTTTTAAAATACAAAATATAAACAATTTAATTGGTGGAATTAACCACGTCACTGGGAAACTCAAGGGCCATAGCGATTGCACATTCACCCCAGTCAAAAAAATAATAATAAATATATATATATATCCTTCGTAGTAATCAGAGAGGAATGGACATTGTCAACATTTAAATAGGCTAACGGTGAATGTCTGAAATAAAACGTACTTTACCTTGGCGAATCACCGTCACAACTAGAGTTGGAGTGAACGGACCCTGTTTATGAAGCTGAGTGGTGTCTATGGCAACCACATTGGCGAGAGTAACGTCCTTCCGTCGTCTACACTAGTTAAATCCCTCTGCCTGAAACCTGTCTGTCAGTAATATTTTTATGCGTGTTGGAGGTGTAGAACCAGTTTAGTTACTTGGCTAGTTATAAAACGACCTCCATTAGCCAGCAAACATGGCTAAAGTCAACAGTGGTACCTCCAGTTGCAGAGTCATGGTAATGGCTGGTAAATACTTGACGAACCCCTCACCGGGGCTTGTCCCGAGCACATGTCACCGGCGAATGTTAAAACTTCAGCGACGCTTGGCGAGTTCAAAGGCGGCCGGCCAGGGAGGCAAAACCCCGGCGTTGGCCCAGCAAGAGTTCCCTAACTCTTTCTCAGCCTCTGACCGCTACGTTCTGTCAAACCGCACGTTAATTTATCGGGATGTGAAAGCGTTTCTCAATGAAATTGGCGGAGACCCTCGAGAAGCTCGGTACTGGTTGACCCAATTTCAGAGAGCCAGTTTGGCACAAGCGCCAGCATTTGCAGTGCTCCAGGTAAGTGGCTAACAAGCTAGGCTAATGCCAGTGTAACTTGCAAAAAAATTATAGGGGAACAATGAATGAAAATAACTGTCTAACGGAATAGCGTGGTTCGTTAAAGTGATTTGAAGCGAACTAATAATTGTGTACAGCTGTCAGAATTTAACTAGTTACTGCCTGGCATCTGTCCAACAAGTTTAACTAAAAAGCTCATGATAACCTATCCAATTCTAATTATGCTATAACTAGCTAACTGTAACTAGTAGCTCATACATAGGCAAATATCTCCTCCGTTTAACGTTCTGCGCAATGCTCATGTGCTACACACAAACAATAGTCGCTAGCAAAAATCGCTGGCGCTGCATAGCTTTATGGGCAGGAGGAGTGTACCGCTTCACATTGTGAGGTGACTGTATAGCTCAAGGCGTGGCCAACCCTCCTCCTGAACAGTTACTGGGTGTACTGTCTGCAGGCTTTTGTTCTAGCCCTGCTTGAACACCTTATTCTAATCAGCCACTCAGCAGGACCATGTTTACTGAATCAGGTGTGTTAGAGTGTATCTGGAATAAGACGTCACATCAGGGCCGGTTCCGGACACTGCCGATAATAATCAAATTGCCTCCTCTACTAGAATAGTCCCAGTAAGCAAAATTATGTTTAAAATATGTATTTTCCAGATGTTGAAATCGGGATTATTTTCAGTTCTGAATGAAAGTTTTTCAAATATGTAATTTATATCAGCTACCCAACTGAGCCTATTTGCAATGTGTTTACACAGCGGGAAATGCAGAATAATTTTATTTTTCACTATGATCAGCTCGTAAAAAAATGTAAGGCTACAAACTTGAAGCTACTACTGATCATGACAATTTAGCCCGCTTGGATGCAACTCCTGAACACCACGTACTTCTACATCTGCATTGCTTGCTGTTTGGGGTTTTAGGCTGGGTTTCTGTGTAGCACTTTGTGACATCAGCTGATGTAAGAAGGGCTTTATAAAACCATTTGATTGTTGATTCCATAGTGTCCATTTTACTTTGACCTGTCCTGTTTTTAGGATATGTTTAACATGTCAGAGCATTGTTTTATTCGATTGGGTGCCATTTAGGTTAGGCTATTTGACCAGAGAAACCTGCATGATGTATAAAGTTTCCATCTCATTACACTGACATACATTTTTATCTCCAGCCTGTAGGCTACAGAAAAGGCCACATACTCTTTCTACCACAGGCTATATCTGTTACATAATTTGTGTTAGATAATTTTGGGGGGGGGACAGAATGTTGGTGGTGCGCTGCAGCAATGCGTCTCTCCAACAGCACGCTGTAGAGGTGCACTGGGAATGGACAGGATAAATATGTTGCGTCCCTGCCTTTGACAAAGCGGACACTGCTTATCACAGGGTGGCATCAGCTCTCACATAAAAAGCCAACATGCCACTTGAGAGAAATTGTCATTGTTTTTAGGCAGAATTATGTGATGTTTTATGTGTTGTTGGAGGTGCATCTTGGTCAGTTTAGCTCAGAAAATGACGCCCTAGTCAATCTGCCGCGTTATCCTGCCTAATGAGCAGTCCGGCTCTGCTACACACCCAGTAGCTCTCATCATGGAAGGTTTTAGATCGTGTGAGAGCCTTATTATTATTATTATTATAAAAAATATTTTATAAAAGACAAGCAAACGCTTGGTAATCCTTCTGTGGGAAGATGGCAGACAAAGAAGAAATGAAGAAAGTGGAGCATATTATAAATATAATATGTAAATATGGAGTGGGGGTATTGCACAAGCCTTCTGTAAGATCTGGTGAAGGAGAAGATGGTGGATTGGAGGAAATTGGATTATGTTTTGAGGGAATATGGAATTGAGGATCGCACAGAAGTTTGCTAGTGAAGGAAAGTGAACGTGAAGAGAGTGGCTGAATTAGTTGTGGTGGCAGGTGCAGTGATGACCACCGAGAAGGAGCTCAGTGTGGTGAGGGAAGGAGCTCAGTGTGGTGAGGGAAGGAGCTCAGTGTGGTGAGGAAAGGAGCTCAGTGTGGTGAGGAAAGGAGCTCAGTGTGGTGAGGAAAGGAGCTCAGTGTGGTGAGGAAAGGAGCTCAGTGTGGTGAGGAAAGGAGCTCAGTGTGGTGAGGAAAGGAGCTCAGTGTGGTGAGGAAAGGCGCTCAGTGTGGTGAGGAAAGGCGCTCAGTGTGGTGAGGAAAGGCGCTCAGTGTGGTGAGGAAAGGAGCTCAGTGTGGTGAGGAAAGGAGCTCAGTGTGGTGAGGAAAGGAGCTCAGTGTGGTGAGGAAAGGAGCTCAGTGTGGTGAGGAAAGGAGCTCAGTGTGGTGAGGGAAGGAGCTCAGTGGTGAGAGAAGCAGTGTGGTGAGGAAAGGAGCTCAGTGTAGAGGGAAGCAGTGTGGTGAGGAAAGGAGCTGAATGTAGAGCGAAGCAGTGTGGTGAGGAAAGTAGCTGAGTGTAGAGCGAAGCAGTGTGGTAAAGAAAGGAGCTCAGTGTAGAGCGAAGCAGTGTGGTGAGGAAAGGAGCTGAGTGCAGTGTGGTGAGGAAAGGAGCTGAGTGTAGAGGGAAGCAGTGTGGTGAGGAAAGGAGCTGAGTGTAGAGGGAAGCAGTGTGGTGAGGAAAGGAGCTCAGTGTAGAGGGAAGCAGTGTGGTGAGGGAGGTTGGTGTCAAGTGCAAAAAGAGGGATTACGTCCCATAGTAGCTCAGAGATAGAACCTGACGAGAGGAAGGCTGTAGTACCTGCAGTGAGGACTGCAGAATTTGTGCGAGGATGCAAAGGATGATTCTGGCCCAGTGGGAGTGAGATTCGTGGAGAGAATGGATCCTTGCATTTTGGCTAATCCATATGTGGTGTCAGGTTGGGTGGAGAAGAGGTTGGGGACTGTTGAGTTAGTGAGATTAAGTGATTGGACTAGTGGTGATTTTGTGTTTCTTCAGGGAGCGGGGGCTCCGGGTCACGTGATTAGGAACAAGAAATGTGACTTGCTTTGCCTTCCAGAGCAGGGTGCCGTTGAAAGGAGTGATAACGGGGAGGTATTAAGTGTTAAGGGGGATTAGTTGAAATGGAGGAGTCCCGTTGTCTGCGACGCCAGCCGCTTGGTGCGATGCATATCCGGAGGAGAGTGTGGGGAAACGGAGAAGACTCAGTCTTGCAGAGTCTTTGCCAGATAAGGTCAAGTTAGGAAGTTATCCCGTGAGAGATGCCGTTCCGAAAATACTACAGTGTTTTAGGTGTCAAGTTTATGGGCATGTTACAGCAGTGTGTAGGAGGGAGATTCCTTGATGTGAGAAGTGTGCAGGAGGAATGTGAAGTATCGTTGGAGAAAGTGGTTAGTTGTGGGGGTGCCCATAGGGTTGGAGATGGGAGGTGTGAGGTTGAGGTTGCCATGGTCATAGTAGTACAGAAAGTGTCGTATGCAGACGTAGTAGAGGAAGATGGTTACAGGGTGAGGGATACTGAGAGGATTCCTGTGAGTAACCACAGACCAATAGAGAGGAATGGGAATAATGTGTTTCAGTAAGGTGGGTTTCTTAGCATTCATAGCCACGGTTGTCAACTGTACTGCGGAAATGGATTGGAATTCACAGAAAATAAAGATTGAGGCAGCAGAGAAGTACTTGGCATTGCGAAGATTTACCTTTTCCCATATTTTTTTTATTATCGTATCAAGAATGTAATGTAGATAGGCTGTGACTGGCCTCACACACCAGTACAGTAGGTGGCGGTGTATGCGCCTAAAAGTTGGATGCGATCCGCCACACCAAATCCGAAAGAAGAAGAAACTCTCGTCATGGTTTTCGTCGCCTTTTATGTGTTTTGATAAATTATTGATATCTAGCACTTGTTCACTGACATTTGAAATCTATCTTCATGTCAGGTGGACAAATCTGTATTCGAGAGCCGAGAGATGCTGCAGAGTCTGGCGTTTGGGCTCTCGTTCCTGCAGCGGATGGACATGAAGCCAGTCGTGGTGATGGGACTGTCACGGCCTGAGGATGACGACGCTCCAGACGGGTTTACTTCCAACTCCAGGGCTGATATCGTTCAGCGGTGCCAGACCCTAACAGAGGTCCTACAGCACCACTCAGCCAGTGTCATACCTTTCTTCAGCGCAGAGGCCTTGCTGCTGGTGCAGGATCCACCCCAAGGAAGCAGGTCTCCCCTACCACACTTACCCTATCCTCCTTTGCATTACGATATTACTCGTTTGTTTTGACTTCTTTTTAAGAGGAATAACGGCCCTATGTGTTGTCAGTGCAGGGTCCTCCATTGCAGTGGACAAAGGCCTGCTCCAGTGGAGCCTGGACTGCGGGGCCATCCCCCTAGTGTGCCCTGTGGGGCGGGACACCACTGGCCGTTCGGTGGCCCTGGACTCGGTGAATGTCACGGCCTCCATCTCCAAGGTCCTGCAGCCACTCAAAGTCATGTTCCTCAACAGCTGGGGAGGCCTCCGCAATCAGAGTCACAAGGTGGGTTGATTTGGGGTTATTTTGGGGGGTGTTGGGTGGCAGATTGGAGGTTAAGTATTTTCTCAATGCACGTGCATTCACGGTACTTGACCTACAGCATGTAGTTAAGGAGCTTGTCGCTGTCTTCTTTGCTCTTTGAAGGTAGGCCCATCAGACTTCTCACAGCAGATAAGTCCGTACATTTCCTGTACATTAGAAGCAGTAGGCTATTTACTCCCAATCAAAGAGGCCTAACACCTGCCTGCTCTCCAGTATAGGACTACAGGGAAATGCCAAAATAAAGGAAACACCAACATAGTGTCTTAAATAGGACATTGGGCCGTCACGAACACCAGAACATCTTCAATGCGCCTTGGTATAGATTGTACAAGTGTCTGGAACTCTATTGGAGGGAGACATGAGAAATCTGTAATTTGGTGTTTTGTTGATGGTGGTAGAAAACGCTGTTTCAGGTGCTGCTCCAGAATCTACTATAAGTGTTCAATTGGGTTGAGATCTGGTGACTGAGACGGCCATGGCATATGGTTTACATCGTTTTCATGCTCATCAAACCATTCAGTGACCTCTCGTGCACTGTGGATGGGGGCATTGTCATCCTGGAAGAGGACACTCCCATCAGGATAGAAGTGCTTCACCACAGGTTGAAGGTGATCACACAGAAGGGCTGTGTATTTATTGGTGTTTACCTTTCCCTCTAAGGGGATGAGAGGACCTAAACCATGTCAGGAAAATGCACCCCACTCCATAACCGAGCCTCCAGAACCCTCATTTACTCAAGTGTTTCCTTTATTTTGTTCACCTTGATGTGTTTCTGTCCCACTCTCCTGTCCACATATCAGGTGCTGGATCTAGTGTCTCTACCCGGTGATCTTCCCAGTCTGTCGGGGGCGCCGTGGCTGAGCTTGGCCGAGCGTCAGAGGGTGGGCACTATCGCCCAGCTCCTGAACCAGCTTCCCTGCGAGTCCTCTGCAGTTATCACCTCTGCCAGCACAATGCTCACAGAGCTGTTCAGCCACAAGGGTGAGGGAGACCTGTGTGTGTGTGACCCCCCACTGACTAACCCCTATGTCTAACCAATGCTCTCTACACACTCACTCACACTCTGCACCTGTCACTGCTGCTGTTGATGGCACGTGGGGATCACCTCTCATGTTGCTGAGTAGAGTTTCGGCCCCTTAAGGCAGGCATAGGCGTTCCGCAACTTCAGTCCTCTGGAGTCAGTCCCTGCTCTCTCCCTTTCTACTGCTTCCCTTTTATCTCCCAGGGGCTTTTATGTATCAAGCATCTCAGAGTAGGAGTGCTGATCTAGGATCAGGTCCTTCCTGTCCATATAATCGTATTCATTATGCTCCGAGACACTTCATACATACGGCCGCCGGTGTCCCAGTTCTTAATTACTCGCTGAATTGAAGTAAAGAACAGACCCCAGCAGACACTCTGGCCCTCGAGGTGTAGTAGACCACAGGAGGTTGGTGGCACCTTAATTGGGGAGGACGGAAACGCGTTAATGGCTGGAGCGGAATGAGAGGAATAGTTTAAAAATACATAGTTTGATGCCATTCCATTCGCTCCGTTCCGACCATTATTACGAGCCGTCCTCCCCTCAGCAGCCTCCACTGTAGTAGACTGTATGTCCATGCATGCAGCTCATGTTGTGCACGGCATCTATGTGTATCTGTGACACCTGAAATCCAACCAAGGGTCATGTTAAGGTCCTAGGATGTGTATTTTGAGAAGTGACCTTAGCACAGCAGTGGTTTTAAAGATGCACTCGTTGACCTGGGTGTCTCCATTTCTTTATCATACAGCACAGATATGTAAATGTGAGTCACTGCATGCAAAGTCTCCACGACAGGTAATCAAGCCTTCACTGACCTAACTGGTTAGATTTATCCCATTCCGTACACTCAAAGTACTGACACAAGGAAATGGCAGACTCCTCAACAGTCCTTGGGTAATTCACTTTTCAAGCTAGTTCACCTTGTCCTCAACATTGTATCGTGGCATGTGTGCTTCCTGATTTGACATGCTTTGTGCACACAATTGTTCATTTTCACCCCTGCTGTTTTCATAGGTTCTGGTACACTGTTCAAGAATGGAGACCCCATTCACAAGTGAGTATTTCAGTGTCTTGTTGTGGAAATTCAGTACTGTGAGAGACTTGGTAATTTCTTCACACAATCATCTTTATTTAATATCGATTTAATTATTGCAATGAGGCTGGTCGACCGAGTAACCTAACCTTTACACAAATGCAGAGTACTATATATAGCTGACACTAGTAATGCTCAGCCATGGTTGGTTCAATCCCCTCTCATGCAGACCAAGGAGCATCATAAGCCACTCTGGGTTCATCCTGTCGTTATCTGCACTTGGGTTGTTGTCTTAACCCCTCCCTGGCTTAGTTTCCCAGATGCAAGGATGATTTAGAGACAATGAGGAATTGTTCTAAACTCCTCCTGGCTATCTCGGTTACACCCACCACATCTTGTCTATGTAATGCAGTCTTTAACTCATTTGTCAACTCAAGCTGTCTCTAGTGACCATACGTCCAGATTAGCTGCAGGGAACTAGTGGAGCCCATGAAAACACAGACACTAACAGGACAGTGTTACTATTAGTTAAATATGAATTGTTAACCATTAATATAAAATAAACCAGCTAAATATGTAAGTTCTCTATCATACTCTCCTCTGTTAGCTTGCAATTATGCTTTCAACTTGGATGTGTTCACTGTGGGCGGAGCCTCATATCTTGAGTCGTGCATGTTTAACCTGACTATTACGCAAACTCTTCCATTGACGTCAGTGCAAGATTTTTGTGTGAAATTTAGGAACAGTTAGGCTACTTGCTCATGCCATTTACTTCTGACATTATATTGCTTAGTTTCCTCACTAAGCCTTTCGTATCGGCACCATAATAATAATTTCACCTGTCACAGTGATAGCTCTGGAACCATAAGTCTAGGGAGACAAGTGTCTGTTCACACACCACAGGTGGTATTTTCCACTTCTAATCGCACGCAGGCTGTGCACAGAGTACTCCCTCATGACAAGCCCGTGCAGATGGCCGTTGTGCTATCTGATGTGAAACAAGGACATTGGAACAAATACTCTCCTACAACCACAACTCCTTAACTAGATGTAGAATTAGCAAGTTAAGGTTTGCGCAGGAAGAAAAAGATCAACTATAGATTTATCGTGTTTGATAAGATCAATTCTGACTTCAGTCTTTTGTGCACTGCATGTGTGCAATTAGGCATGGGGAAAGGTGACTTTTCCCCCGTCAGCCAATTAATTAATTCTGACTTTGAGACGGGTGATGCCTGTCATCCCAAGGGTCTTGTCATAGATAGTTGAGCTTGTCAGGTGTCTGTTAAAAGTGATGCAAAGTTAATCACAACTACAATTACTGTGTGCAACTACCATTTCTCTCTCTATCCTTTTGTTTGTCCAGGTACAGCACTCTGGATGACATAGACCTAGACCGCCTACTGGCCCTGATAAACAAGTCTTTCGAAAAGAACCTGAGGGAGGACTACATTGAGTCACTCAAAGGCCGCCTCCACTCCATCTACCTCTCTGAAGGGTAGCCCCCCCCACACACACACACACACGTCTTCATGTGTGGCATCCTTTTTTCCTTTGCATTTTCCTGATCTGTGGCTACATTCCGATTCTCTACCCTTCTCCAGATGTGTAAACTTGTACAATCCGCTCTCATAGATGAACAAAAAAAAATATTGTGAGGAATATGACAGTGGAAGGAAACTTCCTCCAGCCATGCTTACACCAACCCAATGATTTTCAATGCATGAGGAGGAGTGAACGAGTCCACGCTACTGGAGAAGGGTAGGTAAAGAACGGGAACCTTGCCCGTGTCTCAAAGAAACCGCAACATGGAATGTTCTATCACCTGCAGGTACAGTGCAGCAGCCATCATCACCAGGGAGCCTCTGAGCAGCGATACGCCCTATCTGGACAAGTTTGTGGTGAGCAGCAGCAAGCAGGGTGAGGGCACCAGCCAGATCCTGTGGGAGTGTATCAGGCAGGACCTGGGCAAGCTCTTCTGGAGGTCCCGCGCCACCAACCGCATCAACCCCTGGTGAGGAGAACATGACACTGCACAATGGACACAAGAAACATGACTTATGGCTGTTTTGGCCCCACATAATGGCTGAAGTATCAGTCAAGTTGAGAGTATCTAGAAGATTTTCTCTCCAATTCTGCGGGGCAATTTGTCAAAAAAAAATTCACTACCAAAAAATGCATAAAAAAATAAATATTAAACTGTGAATTAAAAATAAAAGTCAAGCTCTGTCTTTCTAATGTAGATGTTTTGGATACTAGTTGTCCCTGCCTGAACCAACACCTAGACTCACTGCTGTGTACAGGGTTGTCTCTTTTTAAAAAAAATGTATTTTTCCTTCCTTTTCTCCACCTATCCTCAGGTACTTCAAGCATTGCGACGGAAGCTTTGTCAACGGCAGCTGGATTGTATTTTGGTTCGGCCTCTCAGACATCAGGGAGTCGTACCAGCTCGTAGAGTATGCCAAACGCGTTCCAGACTCCTTCCACGGTCCGATAATGGGGGGAGCCCCCCAGCAGCCACCCCCAGGATCCTGAATGAACTCTCCCAACATTCCTCCTCCAAGCCTAAATAAATGGTTGCAGAACACCATGCTAAAATAAGCAGTTCCTCCCATTGGAGGACAAACTGTTTTGTGGTAAATTTGATGTGTTATTGCTTGGTGGCTTGGTGCAGTAGGTCATTGTTTTGAGTGCCAGAGAGCATCTTGGGTTAGACTGCAGTGGTTATATTTGGATCTGGCAGAATTGCAGTAAGCGTGCCTTCAGCACTCTGGCTGCTGAAGGTTTGTTTGGTGGAAAAGGTTGTACATTTAGTCTGGATTCACCCCCATCATGTAGTTGATTTCACTACTGTGCTTGGGCCAAATCCCAAATTGAGGTACATGCTCAAAACTCACACTCTGTGCACCTTGGATTGATGTCATTGGGGGATATGTGAGTGTTGAAGGCAGATCTCAAGTTATGATTTGGCCCTTAGAAAGCACTGAAGCAAAATCTAATTTAAGAAATACATGATGAGAGATTAATGTCTTCTGGAGTTTATAGAGTGGCTTCCCTTTTTCATCTTGGAGCTTTTTAATTATTATTATTTTTTTTACATTTCAGAAATATGTTTCAAATACAAACATTTCAAGATGGTGCTTTAAGAGACTTGTGCCAATGTTTACATTTCAAGGGGTATTTCTTCAGTGTATATCCAGCATTCGGTCACTTTCATGCTGGATTAACCACAGTGGTCAATGCCAGTATCATATTATTATTATTTTTTTTTACACTTTTGTCTTAACTCTACAACAAATGTGAAGTTTACATTTTTATGTGACATTTTTTTACTTGAATCTCAAGAATTTCAAATAGACTCTGCTGGTTTTGGAGTTACGGTAGTCCATTCAAGGACCAAGGTAATTTTAAAAATGCAGCTAGCCTTTTACATGGCTGACCTCCACTGTTAAATGCACAAAAGATTGCCAATCAAATTAACTGACTTAAAATGGGCATGATTTTAGTCATCTGGGGGACAAAAAACAGTAATTGACTTCATACATTCTGGAGGTTTACAACATGCATATTTTGAACAATAGTTGAAATGTATAAAAATGATCAGCCATTGGTTCAACGTGTAATTTTACATGGAATTAAAGTTTACATTTTGAAACACACAGACCTACTGTGGATTTTGTCTGGAATTCCATGAATGCCTTAAATTCACTGCAACAATCCAATGGACAAGTTAAAACATCAGCGCACGCTCTGGAAAGGCAGCTTTTCAGTTACAGCAGCGCGTCCCCTGAACAGTGTTGCCATCTTAGTGACTTGGTTGCTATATTTAGTGAGTATTCAGACCCCTCTAGCGACACAACATGAAACGTTACATAATACAGAACATTAGTAGACAAGGACAGAACTACATCACATTGTTTTTAAGGCACACACAGCCTACATATCAATAGGTACTCACAAACTACCTAGGTCAAATAGGAGAGAGGCATTGTGCTGTGAGGTGTTGCTTTATCTGTTTTTTTGAAACCAGGTTTGCTGTTGATTTGATCAATATGAGTTCCATGCAATAATGGCTCTACATAATACTATATGCTTTCTTGAATATTTTCTGGATTTGAGGACTGTGAAAAGACCCCCGGTGGAATGTCTGGTGGGGTACGTGTGTGTCAGAGCTGTGTGTAAATTGACTGCAAACAATTTGGGATTTTCAACACAATGTTACTTATAAGAAGAAGTGATGCAGTCAGTCTCAACTCAGCCAAGAGAGACTGGCATGCATAGTATTTATATCAGCCACCTGAATACAATGAAGAGAACGATGTTCCGCTCTGTTCTGGGCCAGCTGCAGCTTAACTTGGTCTTTCCTTGCAGTACTCGACCACACAACTGGACAATAATTAAGATTAGACAAATCTAGAGCCCGCAGGACTTGCTTTTTGGAGTGTGGTATCAAAAAAGCAGAGCATCTCTTTATTACGGACAGACCTCTCCCCATCTTTACAACCAATTAATCTTTGTGTTTTGACCATGATATTTTACAGTCTCTAGGGTAACGCCTAGTAATTTAGTCTCCTCAACTTCTTCAACAGCCACACCATTCATTACCAGATTGTGTACCAGAGATGTTCGGGACCAGTTTATTACTGGCCACCCATTCCAAAACAGATTGCAACTCTTTGTTAAGGGTTTCAGTGACTTCATTAGCTGTGGTTGCTGATGCGTGTCTGGTTGAATCATCAGCATACATGGACACACGTGCTTTGTTTAATGCCAGTGGCAGGTCATTGGTACGCCATGCTTTACATGTTTGACATTAGAGAAGCTTCCATTAAAGAAAGATAGATCTGAATCCACGATACGTTTTTTTTTTAAACAACAGGTTATGGTCAATAATATCAAAGGCTGCACTGAAATCTTGCAGTACAGCTCCCTCAATCTTATTATCAATTTATTTCAACCAATCATCAGTCATTTGTGTCAGTGCAGTACATGTTGAGTGACCTCTTTAAGCATGCTGAATGTCTGTTGTTAATTTGTTTACAGATAAATAGCATTGTATTTGGTGAAACACCATTTTTTCCAACAGTTTGCTAAGAGCTGGTAGCAAGTTTATAAATATGCTGTTAGAACCAATAAAAGCCTCTACAACTCTTGGGTAGTGGAATTACTTTGGCTTCCTTCCAGGCCTGAGGTGAAATACTTTCCTCTAGGCTCAGATTAAAGATACGACAAATAGGAGTGGCTATAGTGTCAGCTACCATCCTCAGCAGCTTTCCATCTAAATTGTCAATGCCAGGAGGTTTGTCATTATTGATTGATAACAATACATTTTCCACCTCTCCCACACCAACTTTACAAAGTTTAAGGTTGCAATGCTTTTCTATCGTTATTAGGTTTTTTTATGCATGGATACGATGGCTCACTGTTCGTTGTTGGCATTTCCTGCCTAAATTTGCTCACTTTGCCAATGAAGAAACCATTAAAATAATTGACAAAATCAAATAGTTTTGTGATGAATAAGCCATCTGATTCGATGAAATATGAAGTTGAATGTGTCTTTCTGGAAGCGAAAGAAACGCACACCAATTTAGGCGAGGTGTTGGCTAGCGGAGTGGAACACTTGAAAAAATAAAGGAGTGCCGCACACTCTAGGGCACATATGTCAGAGTCAAGGCCCGCGGGCCACATCCGGCCCGCGAGAAGGTTTTTTACGGCCCCTGGGATGATCTTGATTTATTATTAGAACCGGCCCGCAGACCGCAGCAAGCCGGCAGCCCGCAGATCTTTTACACGCACCAATACTACATTTCCCACAATGCAACGGTGACGCACCGAGCAGTAGGCTGCTTCATTTCAATATTTATTGGCACAGCAGTTGTCAGCATCACAGTAAAATTAACTTTCAGATACCCATCAAAAATGGCAAAACGGAAGGTGGACACTGAGAACCGGGGTTTCAAACAAGGTGGGAGTCGGAGTATTTGTTCACGGAGGTAGCTGGAAAACCTGTGTGTCTTCTGTGTGGAGAAAGTGTGGCGGTACTGAAAGAGTATAATCTGAGACGACATTATGAAACGAAACACGCGGACAAAAACAAGAATATGGACATGGAACAAAGGCTACAAAAGGCAGAGGAATTAAAACGAGGCCTCAAATCTCGACAGGCTCTGTTCAAAAAGCCAAATCACAAGGCCAGGCTGCTGTCAAGGCCAGTTTTATTTTGGCAGAAGAGATCGCTAAATCAGCCCGGCCATTTACGGAGGGGGATTTCATCAAAAACTGCATGATTAAAGTTTGTGACGAAGTTTGCCCAGAAAAAAGGCAACTCTTTTTAAATGTGAGTCTGAGCAGAAACACCATTGCCGAGAGAGTAGACCAGTTGTCCATCAATCTAAAAGAGCAGCTTGTGAAAAAGGGAAAAGATTTCATTGCATATTCCTTGGCTGTGGATGAGAGCACCGACATTTCTGACATTGCCCAGTTGTCAATTTTCATCCGCGGAGTGGACTCCAGCCTAAGCGTGACAGAGGAGTTTTTGGCTTTACGTCCTATGCATGGCACAACTACGGGGCATGATTTGTATGAAGAGGTGTCAAGATGTGTAAATGAGATGGAGCTGCCTTGGGAAAAACTCGTGGGTTTGACAACCGACGGAGCACCTGCGATGTGTGGACACAGGAGCGGACTGGTGGCGAAGATACGGGAAAAGATGCAAGAGGAAAACGCGACAGGTGAGCTGACAGCTTATCATTGTATCATACACCAGGAAGCGTTGTGCGGTAAAGCCTTGAAAATGGAGCATGTAATGAGCATCATCACGCGCACAGTTAACTTTATCAGAGCCAAAGGTTTGAATCACCGCCAGTTCAAGGCATTTCTGACGGAGTTAGAAACGGAGCATGGTGATTTGCCTAATCACACAGAGGTGCGATGGCTAAGCCAGGGAAAGGTGCTTCAAAGATGTTTCGAGCTTCGTGAGGAGATTTGTCTGTTCTTGGACAGCAAAGGGAAAGACACAACACAACTCCGAGACGAAATGTTTCTGTGTGAAATGGCTTTTCTGTGTGACATTACGAGTCATCTGAATGCAATGAACTTGCAGCTGCAGGGTCGGGATCGTGTCATCTCTGATATGTACAGTACAGTGAAGGCATTTAAAACCAAACTGACTCTGTGGGAGACGCAGATGCGGAAAGAAAATTTGAGCCACTTTCCCAGCTGCCAGACCATGAAAGAGAAGCTCTCTACCAGTGCGTTCCCGAGCGCACAGTTGGCTGATAAAATAGGTATGCTTGCCGCTGACTTTCGACGCCGATTTGCTGACTTTGAAGCACAAAAAAGCAGGTTGGAATTGCTCGGTAACCCATTTGCTGTTGACGTGGAAAGCTCACCACCAAACCTCCAAATGGAGTTGATTGACCTCCAATGCAATGATGCACTGAGGGCAAAATATGCGGCAGTGGGTGCTGCGGAGTTCGCCCGTTTCCTCCCCGACACAATGCCCCAGCTGCGCATCCAGGCTGCTCAAACGTTGTCTATGTTTGGCAGCACATGCCTGTGTGAACAACTGTTTTCTTTGATGAACTTGAACAAAACATCACACAGAAGTCGACTTACTGCTGAACACCTCCACTCAATTCTGAGGATTTCCTCAGCTCAGAGCCTTACCCCGAACATTGATGAACTTGTGGAAAAGATGGGACACCACCAAGTATCACCCTCAACCTCAAACAAGTGAACATTACTGTGCAATCACATATTTAGAGTTTTTACTCAGTTCAAGTTTAAAAGTTAAAGTTTAATATTTGTTTTCACTGCATGTTACTTCTCCTTAAACAAAGTGTTGTTTTTGATTAATAGATTTTTGCACTTTATTTTATTGTATTTCAATCCAATTATATTTTAAAAATATTTCAGTTGAGTGGATGATAGAAAATTGCTATTATTGTTTTTTTCTTTGAAGTAAATTTAGCCCACTTTTGCTAAAATAGAAAATATAGGCTACTGATGGTGCCTTGAATACCGGTTTCTTTCATTTAATGTTCATGTTATGGGGATTTTTATATAAAGGAAATTTGTCTTTTGTGTCTGTTGAAAATTAAAGATTACTGACAGAGCCATAAGAAAATATTGCTTTATTTATCTGATCATATTGGAATATATTTGTTAGGTTTTCAGTAGGTTCAATTAGGTTCACTAGACTATATGCGTCATTTAAAATTTTTTCAATGAACATTCGAACAGTCCGGCCCTCGGCTTGTAGCTAAATTTTTTATTTGGCCCTCCGTCCATTTGACTTTGACACCCCTGCTCTAGGGGCTCAGATGCATCAATATTTATATAGGTTTCGACAGACAAGGTGTCTTCATCAGGGTATAACGACAAACACTGCGGGATGACTAATTTATATAGTGTCAAAAGACACACATAGGCAGTGTTGCCAACTCCTCAGTAAGGAAAGTAGCTATTTATTTTTATTTAAAAATAAATAAAATTGTTGGCAGATTCATTTTATTTTTTAAAGTATTTTTATTTTATTTTATTCAAAATACAGATCAACTATTTACATTCTTACATCAAAACATTACATCAAAACAGAACGCAGGTATTAATGAGAAAATACTGGAACAAACAACAAATATTTAAATAAAACAAACAATTCTAGTGCAATTGTAATTACTCTGAGAAAATCTTATTGTAATAATTTAGGAAGATGTTATTCTTGTTATTGTTTACTATGGTTAATGTTTTAATAAAATAGTTAAATTCAATCCAAAAAATGTGTAATTTTGGAATATTTGCTTGTGTATGAAGTATTTGGCAACAAGAATTTTAAAAAATCACAATCATTTCAGTGGTCTTGTTATCATTGCAATAGTAACATATATCTTTCATGTCGAAAACATAGGTCATTTTCATAATGGTAAGTAAGTATTTTGCAAGGTTTTCCCAAAATGACACAAATTTACATCCAAAGAACAAATGAGACAGATTCTCACCTTGTTTTTCACAGAAAACGCAGATATCATCAATAGCCACAAATTTGGATATTATAGAATTACACGGATATATCTTATGTATCATTTTGAAGTGCACTTCCTTAACTTTGTTTGGTATACAGTATTTTTTAAAGTTCTTAACCATGCATTTTTCCAGGCAATGTCAGGAATAAGCATGTTCCAGAAAAACTTTCCTCTCGGTGTGAGTTGGTTTTGTGAATGAAGGATTTGTCTTATATATTTATTACCTCAAGATCTCTCAAGTAAGCCGACACTTTCCAATCTGAGTTCTGGATAACTTTGTGATCATTACCAAAACTAAGATGAGTTTTCATTAGTGTAGTTAGACCACCGGGAACAGCTTTGATCACAGAAATAAACTCTCTGAAAGGTATTGGAAACTCTTTCAATGTTATAAATTGTTCATATGTGAGAATATTACCCTTGTTGTCGAAAACATCAAGAACAAAGTCAATATTCCTCTCATGCCAGCTGGGGTAGAACAATGACTTATTCCTTACAGTTATGTCTGAATTATTCCACAAAGGCGCTTTATGTGGGGGAAAAAAATGTGCAGGAAACATATTTTCCAGGCCATTAAAGCATGTTGGTGAAACCTAGCCAATTTAGCAGGTATGGAAAGTAGCTATTGGCTGTCCTAAAATTCACGAAATGACGTCATCTGTCAATTTGCATAATTTACCATGTGAATGTAATTGTGATGGACGCTGCAGGAGAGAAGAATAATGTCTTGGGAGAGACAAAAGGTGAGTAAAAAAACACCCTAAATATGTTTAGAATTACAAATGAACTTTCTACTGTCGATTCTTGTTTTTTTTTATGTCACAATTCCAACCCTCTTCTTTTATCCGGGCTTGGGACCGGCAAAAGTGACCCAAAATAGACACTGCCGGAGTTACTTCGGTTTTTATTTTCATTTTTTGGTTTATTCTTCATTTGTTTTGGTTTTGAACCTTATGGAGCTTAGGAGCCGACAACAAGTCACAGTAAAACATGAACATTTTTAACCATAACATGTTTTTATGTATACAATCTAAAAACACAATAGAAACAAACTGTCAATAGCAATGTGAGAAAATGATGGTAACTAGTCTGGCCCTAATCAGGTTAATTGTCAAAAATAAATAATAATGTAATGTAGGCCAAGGCGGGATCAGCCAGCGGCGGCTTCCCGCATGCGCGATTCATTTCCAGTCTGGACGCGGAGGGGTGAACATGCTCTGACTGCAGCGCGAATACTGGGCGGCTGAGAGTGCTTTGGGACGGGGGTGGACGGGGTTGGGCACCCGCTGCTCGTTGAAATGAGTAAGAACGATACGTGTTTTCACGTCAGTCTCCAATAACACCAGAAAAAGTAGCTAGATTTGTCGCTAGTCGCTTTAGGTTCTGTTTTTCTTTTGTCGCTAGAGGGGTCTGAATAATCGCTAAATATAGCAACAAAGTCGCTAAATTGGCAACACTGCACACCGATGCCTGTAATCATGGCCGGGTGTGGCCTGATATCATTGTTTAATTATCATATATTAAAATGGCATACAAAGAACATCAATGGATAGCGTACGATCATAGATACCATTTGGCTACATAGGCCTACAAACATTTACAATAGCAAAATCACACGAATGGCTTCAGATCAAAGTCTACGTTGAGACCGAAGGGAGCAAGGGTCGAGGTCACCCCCTCTCCTGGGGAGGGTGACATGTTCGAGGCCAATATAACGTAGAGACGAAATGGAGTGGATTTGTTCCAAAAAGTGGGCCGCAACTGGGTGTCTAGTTTTTGCACCTAATGATGCTCCGAGATACGTACTTTTAATTCGCGCTTTGTTTTACCCAGATCATTTTTACCACAAGGACAAGTTATAAGATAAATAACTGTCTAAATGGAGCCCGTGACGACTCCTTTTGATTGGGATCTGTTTCCCTGTTTGGGGTTGTTTTAAAGGATCTACATTTACAAGTGCCATTGCATTGAGCACAGCCATTGCACTTGTAGTTTCCATCCAGTAGGGGAGCAAATAGACGTTGTGCAGGGGATATCTTGGTGGTAAATCAGAGTTTACCAATTGATTTCTGAGGTGTCTGCCCCGCGAGAATACGACCAAGGGAAAGTATCGGAAATGTGTTTTCGAACCATCATCGGTTCTTTGAATCTGCCAATGTTTGAACAATTCCCTTAATTTGTTCAGAGCACTTTGATTAGCGGGTAGTTAGAACGCAAGAATGCTTATTTTTGCTACAGTCACCTTGAAACGGGTCATGTTTTGAATTTATCTGACCATTTTTGTACCACCTCTACTTGAATTTTCTTTGCATCTCAGCCATATTTCTGTCGAAATCCTTTTTCTTTTTTTTAACCAATTATTTTGACTCGACAGAATTGGCTGTAGGGCACACTATTTTTCAAGGGAAGTGGGTGACAACTATCAGCCCTCAACAAACTGTTACGATCAGTAGGTTTCCTGTAAAGATCAGTGTATAGAACATGATCTTCACACAAGATCTGAAGATCAAGGAAACTGATTTGACATGTATCAGATGCTCAAAACAGGAGTTAAGAAAAGCATGGAACACCTGGAACTGTTTTACATCACCCCTCCATTGAACAAAAATATCATCAATATACCGTTTCCAAATAATGTTAGGCAAGAAAACATTTGAGAGAATTGAAAATGGACTGTTTCTCTATGTAACCCACATACAAATTAGCGTAGTTAAAAGCCATTGGGGGATCCCATAGCAGTACCCTTCGTCTGAATAAAGAAATAATTTAGAAACATGAAGTGTGTGTATGTGTGTGTGAGTGAGTACTATTTAGACCAATGCTATAATGGGTGCACTGGAAGGTAGTTCATTAGGATCACGTTGCAGAAGGAAATGTTCCATAGCTTCAATACCGCCCTCTTGTGGAATATTTGTGTAACGACTCAACATCATAAGCAACTAACAAAGTATTCTTCGGACACTTCTATTGTCCTTTACAAAGGAGTGGAGCCGTTTTGCGAGTGGTCTCATAAAAAGTCAATAAAAGTCAATAGAGGGGCTGTTAATGCATCAATGCCTGCCACAATAGTGCACCCTGGAGGTTTTATAACACTCCCCATCTTTACAACCAATTCATCTGTAAGTTTTGAATATGACAGTTTACAGTCTTTGGTAATTTACCAAATACAATGCACTTAGTGTTAGAGATGTTCAGGACCAGTTTATTACTGGCCACCCATTCCAAATCAGATTGCAACTCTTTGTTAAGGGTTTCAGTGACTTCATTAGCTGTGGTTGCTGATGTGTGTCTGGTTGAATCATCAGCATACATGGACACACATGCTTTGTTTAATGCCAGTGGCAGGTCATGCTCTTATAAATTTCTTTCAATAGTTGGAATTGGCTAAACTTTGATCGTTGAGGTAGTAAATGAATGATAGAACCCAGTCCCTTTCATTTCCTATGTCGGAAGTTAATGGTTCCCTGAAGAAAGACTGATTGCTTCGGAATGTGTTGTTGTGGGGGGATGAGAGGAGAGCAACGTGTCCCTCTGTTTCCTGATTCACATCCGTGTATTAGATGGAGGAGGGGAAGGTGAGGACATATTTTCTTAAGGGAGTAATATAGGTTTATTATTCTGTTACATTTTATGGCTCCACACAAAGATAATAAAGAGAGTTTTAAGTAGGATTTGTATAACTGATGAGATGTGTATTTTTTATTTTTTGCTGTCTAATTACAGCTGTACAGAACCTTTGGGAAGACTTAAACTTGGTTAAAGCTTCTCTAGTGTCCGTGAATCATTTACTCTGAAAAATAAGAACCTAACACAACAAATCGTCATTTGTGTCAGTGCAGTACATGTTGAGTACCCTTCTCTTTAAGCATGCTGAATGTCTGTTGTTAATTTGTTTACAGATAAATAGCATTGTATTTGGTGAAACACCATTTTTTCCCAACAGTTTGCTATGAGCTGGCAGCGAGCTTATAAATATGCTGTTAGAACCAATAAAAGCCTCTACAACTCTTGGTTAGTGGAATTACTTTGGCTTCCTTCCAGGCCTGAGGCGAAATACTTCCTTCTAGGCTCAGATTAAAGATATGACAAATAGGAGTGGCTATAGAGTCAGCTACCATCCTCAGTAGCTTTCCATCTAGGTTGTCAATGCCAGGAGGTTTGTCATTATTGATCGATAACAATACATTTTCCACCTCTCCCACACTAACTTTACAAAGTTTAAAGTTGCAATGCTTTTCTATCGTTATTAGGTTTTCTATGCATGAATACGATGGCTCACTGTTCGTTGTTGGCATTTCCTGCCTAAGTTTGACAACTTTTCCAATGAAGTAACGATTAAAATAATTGGCAAAATCAAATAGTGTTGTAATGATTCGATGACGTAATGGAGTTGAATTTGCCTCTCTGCCCATAATTTCATTTGAAGTACTCCGTTTTTTTCCCCATCATTCTTTATATCATTGATCTTGGCTTCATAATTCAGTTTCTTCTTCTTGTTGAGTTTAGTCACATCATTTTCACAAGTCAGCCAGTCTTATTATCCACTCCTTTTGCAACATCTCTTTCAACCACACAGTTTTTAAATTCCTCATCAATCCACGGAGCCTTAACAGTTCTAACAGTCAGTTTCTTAACGGGTGCATGTTTATCACTAATTGGAAGAAGCAATTTCATAAATTCATCAAGTGCAGGATATTAATCACATCAGACCAACAAACATTTTGAACGTATGGTGGGGAAATTACTATATTGTTATTGCATCAAATGGTTGTTTTATGCAACAGAATGCAGTGGTTCTCAATCCAGGTCCTGGGGACCCAAAAGGTTGCACGTTTTTGCCCTTAGTCAAATCATCAGAGCCTTTTGATGAGATGATAATTTGTATCAGCTGTGTACAAGTCCTGGCCAAAAGTTTTGAACGACACAAATATTAATTTTCAGTCTGCTGCCTCAGTTTGTATGATGGAAATGTGCAAATACTCCAGAATGTTATGAAGAGTGATCAGATGAATTGCAAAGTCCCTCAATGCCATGCAAATTAACTGAATCCCCCCCCAAAAGGACCAGCTGACATCATGTCAGTGATTCTCTCGTTAACACAGGTTTGAGTGTTGACAAGGCTGGAAATCACTCTGTCATGTTGATTGAGTTTGAATAACAGACTGGAAGCCTCGAAAGGAGGGTGGTGCTTGGAATCATTGTTCTTCCTCTGTCAATCATGGTTAACTGCAAGGAAACACGTGCCGTCATCATTACTTTGCACAAAAGGGCTTCACAGGCAAGGATATTGCTGCCAGTAAGATTGCACCTAAATCAACCATTTATCGGATCATCAAGAACTTCAAGGAGAGCAGTTCAATTGTTGTGAAGGCGGCTTCAGGGAGCCCAAGAAAGTCCAGCAAGCACCAGGACCGTCTTCTAAAGTTGATTCAGCTGCGGGATCGGGGCACCATCAGTACAGAGCTTGCTCGGGAATGGCAGCAGGCAGGTGTGAGTGCATCTACATTCACAGTGAGGCGAAGACGTTTGGAGGATGGCCTGGTGTCAAGAAGGGCAGCAAAGAAGCCACTTCTCTCCAGGAAAAACATCAGGGACAGACTGATATTCTGCAAAAGGTACAGGGATTGGAATGCTGAGGACTGGGGTAATGTCATTTTTTTCTGATGAATCCCCTTTCCGATTGTTTGGGGCATCTGGGGAAAAAAGCTTGTCCGGAGAAGACAAGGTGAGCACTACCATCAGTCCGGTGTCATGCCAACAGTAAAGCATCCTGAGACCATTCATGTGTGGCGTTGCTTCTCAGCCAAGGGAGTGGACTCAATCACGTTTTGCCTAAGAACACAGCCATAAATAAAGAATGGTACCAACACATTCTCCGAGAGCAACTTCTCCCAACCACCCAGGAACAGTTTGGTGACGAACAATACCTTTTCCAGCATGATGGAGCACCTTGTCATAAGGCAAAAGTGATAACTAAGTGGCTCGGGGAACAAAACATCGATATTTTGGGTCCATGGCCAGGAAACTCCCCAGACCTTAATCCCATTGAGAACTTGTGGTCAATCCTCAAGAGGCGGGTGGACAAACAAACCTACAAAATCTGCCAAACTCCAAGCATTGATTATGCAAGAATGGGCTGCCATCAGTCAGGATGTGGCCCAGTTAGTTGACAGCATGCCCGGGCGGATTGCAGAGGTCTTGAAAAAGAAGGGTAAACTCTGCAAGTATTGACTCTTTGCATCAACTTAATGTAATTGAAAAAGCCTTTGACACTTATGAAATGCTTGTAATTATACTTTAGTAACATCTGACAAAAATATCTAAAGACACTGAGAAGCAGCAAACTTTGTGGAAATTAATATTTGTATCATTCTCAAAACTTTTGGTCACGACTGTCGTGCTAGGGCAAAAACAAAAATGTGCACTCCTTCGGGTCCCCGGGACCAGGATCGAGAACCAGTGGAATAGGGTTCTTAGAACTCTATTGTGTCTGTGTGAACTGAGAGAAGCTTCTGAGCTTGAACTCTAGCAACTTATTTATGATAGTCTTGTACTCTCTCGGAGCTCACATTCCATAGACAGTTGGTGTTTGTGTAATGGAAGGTACCAGGGTGTAGATGGCTTGAGTATGGATAATGATGTTCCCATTGTGTGGAAACAGTCTTTACAGCAGATACTGTCTGCTATGAATGATTCATTTCTTTCATATGAATCCTAACCTTTTTAGACCCATTCCACACATCTGTCATGTAGACTAAGGTGGTGTGTCTTTGTATTCTTTGTCAGGACTCTCAACCCAACAGTCAAGCGTTGTGTCGACCAGCCATCGTTATTGCAGAGCACTCACATCATTCACTTGTGTGTGGTGTAACCTGCTTTCCTTTAATACGTTTTGAATAAAGTAATATCCTGATTGGTGATATCTTGTGTCTCCTCATTATCGATTTAGAATTTCCACAACACACATCATCCACATAAGAGTTACAGCAAAACATACAAAAGATGATCTTATACACTATTTTAGGCCCAGCTTTTGGAACTTAGGCTTTCCTGGTTATAGCCACTATATTGTGATCACTGCATCCAATGGGTATGGATACAGCTTTAGTTCAACAGTATTAGAAAAAATGTGATCGATACATGTGGATAATCTTGTTCCCATATCGTGGATTCAGAGCTGTCTATCTAATAGAACTCAAAGGTGATCTTCAATGGAAGCTTCTCTAATGCTCAGTCCCCTCCTGTACTCCCTGTTCACCCACGACTGCATGGCCAGGCACGACTCCAACACCATCATTAAGTTTGCAGATGACACAATACCTGATCAACGACGAGACAGCCTATAGGGAGGAGGTCAGAGACCTGGCCGGGTGGTGCCAGAATAACAACCTAACATTTACATTTAAGTCATTTAGCAGACGCTCTTATCCAGAGCGACTTACAAATTGGTGCATTCACCTTATGACATCCAGTGGAACAGCCACTTTACAATAGTGCATCTAAATATTTTAAGGGGGGTGAGAAGGATTACTTTATCCTATCCTAGGTATTCCTTAAAGAGGTGGGGTTTCAAACCAAGACCAATGAGAAGATTGTGGACTACAGGAAAAGGAGGACCGAGCACGCCCCCATTCTCATCAATGGGGCTATAATGGAACAGGTTGACAGCTTCACGTTCCTTGGTGTCCACATCAACAACAAACTATTGCTTAAATAAACAGCAAACTTGGTTTAAGAAAACAGTAACACCTCACGGCACAATGCCTCTCCCTTATTTTACCTAGATAGTTTGTGTATATGAATTGATATGTAGGATATGTGTGCCTTTAAAAATGTTCTGTATTATGTTTTGTGTGGACCCCAGGAAGAGTAGCTGATGCTTTTGCAACAGCTAATGGGGATCCTAATAAAATATAAACCAAGATTCTCTGGTCTGATGAAACCAAGCTTGAACTCTTTGGCCCGAATGGCAAGCGTCACATATGGAGGAAACATGGCACCATCCCTAAAGTGAAGCATGGTGGTGGGAGCATCATGCTGTGGGGATGTTTTTAAGTGGCCAGGACAGGAAGACTAGGCAGGTTTGAGGGAAAGATGAATGGTGCAAAGTACAGAGAGATCCTTGTTGAAAACCTGCTCAGGACTTCAGACTGGTGTGAAGGTACACCTTCCAACAGGACAACGACCCTAAGCAAACATCCAAGACAGTGCAGGAGTGGCTTTGGGATAAGTCTCAATGTCCTTGAGTGGCCTAGCCAGAGCCCGGACTTGAACCCAGTCTAAGATCTCTGGAGAGACCTGAAAATAGCTGTGCAGAGCATCTGCAGAGAAAAATTTAAGAAACTCCCCAAATACAGGTGTGCCAAGCTTGTAGCGTAATACCCAAGAAGACTTGAGGCTGTAATCGCTGCCAAAGGGGCTTTAACAAAATACTGAGTAAAGGGTCTGAATACTTATCTAAATGTGATATTTCTGTTTATTTTCATAAATTTGCTAAAAAAAATATAAACTGGTCTGTTTTTGCTTTGTCACTATGGGGTATTGTGTGGAGATTTGAATGGGGGGAAAAAAACAATTTAATACATTTTAGAATAAGGCTTAACAAAATGTGGAAAAAGTCAAGGGGTCTGAATACTTTCCGAATGCACTGTAAATACTAACATATTTTCACTAATCACTTTCACACCATTTAACCATGAAACTACGTTTATATAAGTGCATATAAAACAGCTCACAGAAGTATTGCTTACCTATGTGACGTTTTTGATCCACAGTAGTGTATGATGAGCATGGATGCCACTACGTGTCTCAGCAGCATTCCTAAATCACATCTAATTTGAATAGCCTAGGTACATTAATATCAGGGGGCGGAAGGATATGGACTGTACCGCTCAAAGCACCAACATAACAAGGGTTACAATAGTATCTCTCTCCATTGAATAGAGGCGGTTGACGTCAACAACCTTATCGAATATTCGAAAAAGGGTTACAATAATGACCTCTACAGCCGTTGTGCTGCTTTGCTGACAACGACTCATTGTTAGGGCAGAGAGACGCGTGTCTTGTCAATATATCCATAATCTTTGGTCTAACCCCTGAACAGATCTGCTGTAGATTTTTTTTTTCTTTTTTTTTTCAGTTAAATGACTGGACCATCGTAGAACTGTGCAAAAAGGTTTGTACTTTAGCCTTTTCACTAAGCAGTTTTAAAATGTAGTTCGCATAATTGATATGCTTTCCGTTTGGGTAGGCTAGTATGCGTCAAGGCATATATTTAGCCCAATAGTAGACCTACGGAACTTTCATTAAATGAATAGTAAACATTTGCATATTGTCTTATCCAAATGTAAATGTTTATTAATATCATGAATTTGGCGTAGCCTACTATTTACATGGCTATGGCTATATTATATATATTTTTTTATTTACATTAGGCTATACAATTTACATTTGGGGTTTATCCATCCAATAAGTATCTGCAAACCAGTCTTCAAAATCGGTAGATTAAAAAAATCATATATACACACACACACAAACCTAAAATAAGATTGTAGCATACCACTAGAAGTGCGCGGAACTTAACTAACTACTTTTCCATCCAACCTTTTTATGTGATTAGCCTGTGTCGGATAAAAAATGATGTTGACAGGCAAATTTGCCGGTAAACTTTCCAAATTTCGACAAAAACAAAATACACTAGACATGGTAGGATCTTTTTGTCTCGGTAATTTTGCGAGAAATGGCGGTGAAACGCCTTTATGCGGCAATTATTGATATAATAACCATCATATTAAACATGGGGTCACGCGATGGTGTTGTACCCCTACTATGACTCATGAAAGCATGCAGTTTATTAGCTTAATATGTTATGAACTTCACAGGGTGGTGAAAATGTTGTGATGGAGTTTTATACTCTAATAAATATCGAGGGTGAAATCTTATTCTGGTGAAATTATGATCGATCCTTGGCTGCCGTTTGACAAATATCGGCTTCCATTTTATGTTACTTTGTAACTATTACATTATATAAACGAGTCTTATTTTTGTCATATCCTTCTGGTGAGTCAACTTTTTAATGCAGAAGGATTGTTATTCAATTATGAGGAATGGTTTATCTCGTTACAATATAGCTCACACCTAGAGATTTCGCCATAGTCTTTGACGCTATTCCATCTGGAACTCTTGTTGTTTAGAGGTGGATCCAGACCTCACCTTCTTGAGCTACCCTCACTTAATCCAGTTGACTCTCCAATAGGAAAAATGGTTTCTCATTACTTCCTCAGAACAACCGATCCACACGTGCCTTATTTCAAAGGGATACTGTATATATTCCTTATGTTACAATTTACTAGAATACATTTGTCAATAATTTCGGTTGGGGAAAAGTATGGTTATTACCACCACATAAGAACCTGCTTGTTAACATGGTCAAATAAGTCTCAGAATGATCCATAAGTATTACCCTGCGAATCATTACCTGAAGAAACTAAAAAAAAGACATTAACAACACGTGTTGAACATCCAGAAACTGTTTTGGCATTACGGCAAGATATTTATAATTGTTAATATTCTTGATGACTTTTGTTTATTATGGGCGAATGTGCTGCTCGGTTTCCTTAACTATAATAAGGATGAAGGGAAAAACCATTTGACCTCCATAAATCTAATTGTGCTAATGGTAAAAATGTCATATTCGTAAATGTTTTTTTTTATGAGTGACCTCTTCCATGTTTTCTATAAGGAATCCGAGCAGTATATGAAGACCAGTCTTCCTATAAGAAAGCTGTTAAAACAGTCAATACTGTGTGTATCTTTTGAGGTCTTTGTATAATCTGTAATGTGTTGTGCCCCCTAGCATATGTTATCATTGTCTGTTTGTATACTTATTGTACGTATACTAATGTTTTTGCAATAAAATCTGCAAAATATGTGGATGTGACCAATAACATTTGATATGAGGAGGAAATGATAGTCATCAAACCACCTTCCAGTTTCAATGACTGCCAAAAGCCTATCTCTCTCAAGATAGGCTTTTAATCATTTTTTGTTTCAGCAGGAGCCATTTGCTTTCCAACCTGTGCTATCCCACAATTGCATTTGAAATATTGCAAAAGGCCTGTTTTGGCTGCATGCTGTTCACTGAAAGATTTGCCATGCGTTCCCAACTATAAGTAATGCATTGTGATTGGGTTATACACAACCCACAGCTAGGCTACACTTGATTTATTTTGTAATCTATTGATCCTCTGTGGCTAAATTACAGGCAAATGTATTTCAAAGTATCCGGGGTGCTGCTGCAGCACTACCAATGCCCTTCCCATGGCTATGATTCTCTAATTAAATAAATGAAGTACAACTCTGGAGAGATGGTAGTTGCAGGCTCATGTCTCAGAGCAGAGGGAGGGAAAGATCATAGAAATTCTGGTTCTGTGAGAGATACAGCCAATCTACGTTTTCACATATATATTTTTTGTGTGGCAGGGTAATTACAGAGGCAACTGAAATACATTTTGATCGTTTTGATTAAAATGTTTACATTGCAAACAGTGAAAATTATTATTCATGCCACGAGAGGTACCGGATCCTGGCAAAGAGATTCCGGAACGAAACGGTCCAAAACTGAGGGGTGCATAGGGATCAAATTTAAGCCCCGAACGGCAGTCAAGCATCGACCGTCATGTCACCAGAATAAGACTCTCAATACTTATTGGAAAGGAGCATCAAGCTGATCTCAGTGTACTTTCACTGACCTGTGAAGATAATTTATTTAATCTGTATCCTAATGTAACAGTACTCTTCTGGCGTTGTGTACAATCAGTCATCGACACGGAACTCTAATATGTAGCACCAGTCATGTAGCTTTATTCTGTTAGGAACGGCACAAAATTGCACGTCATGCAATGCACGTCTCACCATCCAACTCTGCACTCACGCACGCTGGTTTGGTGCTTGTTCACTAGGCTAGTTACCAAAATAATACAATTACAATATACAATATAATATCTTTAACAATGTACCTGTTAGGAACGGCACAAAATTGCACGTCATGCAATGCACGTCTCACCATCCAACTCTGCACTCACGCACTGTACAAAATATATTAACCCCCCCACCAGACACAGTAAGTTGCTAGCTAGTACTTGCGGGAATTCTTCACAACCAAATGCACAACAAATATTCTCCAAAAACCGCTGCATCTTGTGTGTGAACATTTACAAACAATTTGATATAAATTGTACATTTAAATCATCACTTGGGAGCATAAAATCACTTTTGACGTACGGTGCTTTGCAACCAACAACTTACCGCTGGTTTGGTGCTTGTTCACTGGGACGATTCTAACGGGAACATCCCCGCTCGTAAGCAAGCTACGCAAACCAGCCAATAAGATGCCATGTTGAGTAGGTGAAGGCAAGACAAACTCAAACCAAAAACCCATTGTCTTAACAATAAAGTGGCAAGGGGAATCACCAATATAATAACCCTGTTACACTAATAAACTGGCTGGTTTCCCGAGTCGTTGTGGGAGGACAACACACCATATCCTCGCGTGACTGTAAGATGACTTTCTATATGATGGTTATTATATCAATATTTCCGCATAAAGACGTTTCCACCGCCATTTCTTGCTTAATTCATTTATAAAATTGTATCAATCTCCTGTTTTCATCCCATCTGTCATTTTATATATATATATAGTATGACTGTATTTGCAGAACTTGCATGGTGATTGAAACTTTTGGCAAAAAATAATAATAAGCTGCCCTGTGAAGTCTTAGTAGCAGAGCTGTAATTTATGAGTGAGAAAGCATATTACCCACGGGGCCCAGATGTCTAGTTTTGATGTACATGTGATTGAGTTTGTCAACAAGCTATTTGGAAAGTGAAATCAACAAAACGTGGAACCATGTCATTGGATTTAGGTTAAGAAATCCACGAAATGTCTTTCTTTAGATTGATGACTTTTTGGAAATCCTATATGTATGATGACCATAACGTTGATTCAACCAGTTTGATCCCAGTGGGTAGCCACTTCAAGATTTTACATTGCTTCCCCGGTCAGAATATGATGCTCTTGTCTTCTACAGATGGACAGTCTTCTACAGATGGGCAGGTGCAAGCAGGTACTTGTCCTAGTTATTTTCTGTCTGTCCGCATCAGTGATGTACTCCTTCATATACCACTATAGCACAACTGAAGAACACACCGATCAATTAGTTCCTCAGCAAATAAGGTACCTTTTTCTTTATCAGCAACTGTTTGTTTGAACTTGTAGTTGGAAGACTTTCACCGGTTATGGTGAAGCCTGAAAACAGTTTTTTAAAGACTGTTCTGCCATCGCGAAAATCAATAAAGTACTGTACCAGTTTTAAAATTGTATATTGGTCCTCTATCTTCAGCAATGGAACCTTTTCAGTTCTTGCAGATTGTGTTCTATTTGTCCCTGCGAATCAATAGAGCCGTACCATCCATCAGTCTCAGACAACCCAATTGCACCTGTCAGGGAGGCGGAGTGTTGGTACTGAAAGACCACCTTCCAAAAGACCGGTATGATGACATAGTCAAACGAAGAGCTGAGGAGTACAGGAAGCATCATATCAGGTGGGTGAAAAAACTACAGATGTAACCTGGTGTTACGGAAATCACGTAGCTTAGCGAGTACTCCCCCCGGCACAAACACGAGACCTGTGCTTCGCAACACTCGTGACCGCCACCCATTAAACATTTCAAGCCAACTGTGGAGTTAGTTTATTGTAATTCCGTTACACTGGCAAGCAGGTCATTTCTGGACATGATATTCTTCCATTTCAAGAATGGTAGAATACTCACCAAATGGATTGGTATGCCTTAGATATGCGCACGGCCAACTGTACGTGCTGTACTCAGGAAACATTAATGGGACCATTTGATCATCCCCTTAGGACAAGCTCCAGTCTGAACAGGCTTATTTTAGCTCCATCCAACACACCTCTTCAATATCCAATCCAGGGGTTCACTGTTGTCCCTCTTCAGAAGACATTGATACCAGGTAGCCTATGCAATAGCCATTTGTTTATGTACCGTCCATCAATATAGACTAACTGTGTGTATATATAGTATGTTCTTTGCAAAGAAGTTACACAATAGATTTAGTAATTCGATATTTAAATTGTGCAATAAAACTATTATTTCAGGTTTAGCTCTCCATGCAGCAAAAAGACAAAGTTACAAGGTTGGTTCGAAACGCTTTGAATGTATACTGGGGTTATTGGTCTTCTGTTCTCCATGTTGTAATGAACACCTCTTTGTTGGTGTTTGATTGGACTCTCTGGTAAGACTTTACAGTTAAGGATATTTATTGACTTTTGCAGTGTATGTTATGGCTAAAGCCAGTGTTCAGACAAACGCAGGATACAAACAAAGTCAATTTTACCCTTAATGTCAAGAGTTACCTGCTCTTTTTGGTGGTGGTTCTTTACATCCGGTGTCATATCTACCATTTTCTGCTTAGCTTTTACTTCATGTAGGGGAGAACGGGGATGAAAGTAACACTTTTTAATTTTTTTTTGCTATTTACGCAGATTGATAGTGCTAGAAAACATTTTATGATAAACAACTTACAGTATATATGACCTATACCATTATAAACTCTAATTAAATGTATAGCATACATTATTTTATATTTATATATTATTTATATATTTTAAAATATAAAGACCGAAAACGAAACTATCACAATACTACTTTTGTACCTGCCAGGCGCGTCTAAACTAAAACGGGCTTGGGGGGTTTGTAATGCTACTTACTTTCAACAAAGGTACTATCAGCCATAGTTTCTTGTTTGTGTCGCTTCAATAATATATTGGTTCGAAATTCATTAAAATGAACCATGCGTCAGAATCGCAATGTCGCACAACCACTATTTAAAAAAAAAACTTATTTTGCCTATTAATCGGACTAAAATGATCACATAATAGCTATATTAACCAACATTTATTTAATGAAAATGTTCAATGACTATTCATGTTTAGCCCTACAAATCAGATGTGCGCCAGTTGGCTTTGTCATGCGTACTCCTCGTGATTTAATAGAAGAGAATATAAACTCCTCATGCTTGAGGTAATTGACCCCCAGAATCATAGCTATACACTTTTTTTAACCACTAACCTGTCGATAAAATCATATTGTGAGAAGCTAATCAAGTAAATGAAGGCATTATTTTAAAGATGTCATATCATCTTTAAACATTTAGATAACATTATGAAAGCAATATGAATTATAAGAGGCAATGGCCAGTGCTTGAACGTGTTTATTTTATTCCAGGTCATCAGTTGAAATTTCGTCTTACCCAAGACTAGCTAACATGATACTTACAAGCTATGCTGTCGTTTAGTCACTAGATGGGTTAAGAAAATGACATATGTAAGCACATCTTTACAACCAAAAAAACAAACATTTCTGGGTCCGATGGTCGCGCTGACTTCACTACAGCATTCTAGCTTCTGAGTTATCTGAGAAAATGGGCATGATACTTTCACCCTGTGTAACTTTAATCCCAGTGTTATGATACTTATGATTTGTCCCACAGATGGTTTGTTTATGCTTCTACCGTTGTGACTGGATGGAGTAGGCCTACAACCGCTTCATTTAGTGGACCCATGACAACTGTAGCAAACCCTAAGCCATTCTAACTTGCTCCGTTTATTCACCTAACCTGCCGCGTTAGTTATCCTAACCTGCTATGTCAACAAATCATCCGTTTTCTTTTCTTCTCCCCCCACACTGGTTCATTCCTCGTTACCGGTATGTCTTTTTGAGACCGCATTGAAATGAACAGGATTGACAAGTTGTTTTTTTCCCCCAAATGTTTTCCTAGCTAACTGCCTACCCGCAGACCGTTTCACAAATATTAAAGGCACATGTTCAAATGAAAGTTTTACCATGTAGAACAAATCATCCACCTATTTTTCACATTTGTCTACAATGACAGTAATGCTTACACGTTTTGTGCTCCAAAAGATGCAAATCATTTTTGAACTGCGTATCTAAACGCTAAATCTCAATTCAGTGTTTTTCTGCTTCAATCTAACATTTAACAACAAAATGTACTTTTAATACACCCCTCAGGAACTTCATTGATTAGAGAAAGAGGTATGCAGATGCTAACAGGAACCACATTGATTCAACAACTGCACAATCACATAAGTTCCATAGAAGTGGAAAATGGTCCATCTGCTCAACCTTTGGCCTGAGTCTATGAAAACGCTATGGTGTTATGTACCTGCAGGTGACTCTGCGTGTGTCCAGTGGTGTCCTGGCCATCAAGGCCCTTGGAGAGGGAGACCAAGAGGGACAGGGAGAGAAAGAGATCACTGTCCAGTCTACCAGCCTATCTGACCTCAACAATCTTCTGGGACGAATGACCTACACCAGCACTGTGTACCGGATGAGGACTGGAGACTTGGGTAAGGCCATAGATCCAGCTTTCCTACCATACCCATGTCTTCCTCTCCACATGTCCTGAGACCCTCATATGACGCCACCCGTCCCTGCTCTTTCACCAGCTCACTTCACGTTTGAACACCATGAGGCTGTCTTCCCCGTTGTCATCCAGCAGACATCAATGCCTGTTTTATATGACATAGGAAATGGTGAGAGCCTCCCTTTTATTCCCTTGTATTGTAGACAGTATCTGAAGAGTGAAATTGGGGATAATTAATCAACCGTAGGGGCAGGATCAAGACTCGGGATCAGAGTGGTGGGATAGACATAAAGGGTAAACTAAAGATAATGTGATTGTTAATTTGTTGTTTTTGGTCATGAAGCTTCTACAGATGTGTGCAAATGGCTGCGTCTTTAAAACGGCAAAACTTAGCGCTATCGTCAGGTACCAAGATTAGGTTATCAGGAGGAATTATGACATCACCCATTGTATATAATGAAAATATGAAAGCAGAGCAAACATGCTGTCAGCGTGCCAAATTCAACATTCCATGACCCTACTTCCTCCATTCCTGAAAAGTGGAGCTTTTAAAGCATCTTCATCATGAGCCCAAACTCTGCTGGCTTACCAACTTCAACCTGCCATCACCTAACTGCTATCAGCAATGTTGCTGTATTGACATAACCAGGTCAAATTATTGGCACCTTTTTGATAAAGATTAGCTAAAAATACAACAAAAAAAAGAGTTCCTGTATATTGTATGCAAGAAAATAGAGATTGTTATTTTATAGTAATACAACTGCTCAGAAATAGATTTAAGAAGTAAAAAAAGACTCAAGCATAATGACAGACTTTTTCTAAAATGCTTTGTGAGTTTGGAGAACGCATTGGGAGGGATCTTAGACCATTCCTCCATACAGAATATTTTACAGATCCTTGATATCCGGTAAAGTTCATGATGCCACTGCTTCTTAAGCAACAAAAAAAACATAATATATAACAGTCCGTAGGAACAGTCTGTGTGGAAGCCAGATGTTAAATAAAATTGAAGTTGTCTGGTAACATTTTTGTTGTTGAATTTTTCTCCCCAATTGTTAGTAGCTACTATCTTGTCTTATCGCTACAACTCCCATACGGGCTCAGGAGAGACGAAGGTTGAAAGTCATGCGTCCTCCGATACACAACCCAACCAAGCCGCACAGCTTCTTAACACAGCGCGCATCCAACCCGGAAGCCAGCCGCACCAATGTGTCGGAGGAAACACTGTGCACCTGGCAACCTTGGAGGCTGGGTGCACTGCGGGCTGGGTGCACTGTGCTCAGCCCGCCACAGGAGTCGCTGGTGCGCGATGAGACAAGGATATCCCTACCGGCCAAAACCTCCCTATCCCGGACGATGCTAGGCCCCACGGACCTCCCGGTTGCGGCCCTTAACCACTGCGCCACCCGGGAGGCCCTCTGGTAACATATTATTATATAGACTTTCCTAATGTAAAGGTCAGTGAGCAGGGTTTGTGCATGCAGCAACAGTCATGTATGCTTATTTTTTATTTTTTTTACATAATAGTGTAGGTTAACAGGGAGAATAAACCAATATGAAAGTTATCATAATCTTATTGAATTATCAATATTGGTGCCTACCACTTGCAAATATTGTGTATAAAACCTTAAAAGAACCCTTGATACGGGATTTCACATGACTGAGAATACAGATATGCATTGTTGGGCAGAGATGCCTTCATTTAAAAAAAAAAAAAGTAGGTAGTGGATCAGTAAACCGATCAGTATCTGATTTGACCACCATTTGCAATTTGCAGCGTCACACATCCACTTTGCTTAGAGTTGATCAGGTTGTTCATTGTGGCCTGTGAAATGCTGTCCCACTCCTCGTCAATGGCTGTGCGAAGTTGCTGGATATTGGCGGGAACTAGAACACGCTGTCGTACCCGTCGATCCACAGCATCCCAAATATGCTCAACGGGTGACATGGTGAGTATTCAGGCCATGGAAGAACTGGGGCATTTTCAGCTTCCAGGAATTGTGTACAGATCCTTGCGACCATGGGGCTGTGCTTTATAATCCTTGTTACATGGGGGCTGTACATGATCAAACATGAGGTGATGGTGGTGAGTGTCACGACAATGGGCCTCAGGATCTCGTCACGGTATCTCTGTCCATTTAAAATTTCCATCGATAAAATGCAATTGTGTTCGTAGCTTATGCCTGCCCATACCATAACCCCGCCGCCACCATGTGGCACTCTGTTCACAATGTTGACATCAGCAAACCGCTCGTCCACACAACGCCGTCTGCCCAGTACAGTTGAAACCAGGATTAATCCACGAAGAGCATACTTCTCCAGCATGCCAGTGGCCATGGAAGGTGAGCATTTGCCCACAGAAGTTGGTGACGACGCCAAACTGCAGTCAGGTTGAGACGCTGATGAGGACAGCGAGCATGCAGATGTGCTTCCCTGAGGCGGTTTCTGACAGTTTGTGTAGAAATTCTTCAGTTGTGCAAACCCACAGTTTCATCAGCTGTCTGGGTGGCTAGTCTCAGATGATCCTGCAGGTGAAGAAGCCAGCTGTGGAGATCCTGGGCTGGCATGGTTATATGTGGTCTGCTGTTGTGAGACCGGTTGGATGTACTGACAAATTCTGTAGAATGACTAAGGCGGCTTATGGTACAGAAATGAACATTTAATTATCTGTCAACAGCTCTGGTGGACATTCCTGCGGTCAGCATGCCAATTTTACGCTCCCTCAACTTGAGACATCTGTGGCATTGTGATGTGTGACAAAACTGCTAATTTTAGTAGCCTTTTATTGTCTCAAGCACAAGGTGCACCTGTGTAATGATCATGCTGTTTAATCAGCTTCTTGATATGCCACACCTGTCAGGTGGATGGATTATCTTGGAAAAGGAGAAATGCTCTATCAGGGATGTAAACAAATTTGTGCACAACATTTGAGAGAAATACTCTTTTGTGTGTATGGAAAACTTCTGGGATCTTTTATTTCAACGCATGAAACATGGGACCAACACTTACATGTTACGGTTATATTTTTTTCATTATACAAATCAAACCCATATCCACCTCCAATTGCAGTAGGATCTCGGATGTCGCTGCATTAAACCAGAGATTCTCTCATTGCAGATATCAACGACCGGGTGACCATCATCACCAAGACGTTTCTGAGATACACCGAGCTGCAGGTCCTCATCAGTAGCATAAGGACCTATTACAAGGACGTCAAAATCATCATCGCCGACGACAGCCTGGAGCCACAGAAAGTGAACGGCTCCAACATTGAGCAGTACATCATGCCCCCAGCACAGGTACAAGCTGGTTTTGGTCAAATTGAAAACCTCAAAGTGGACATTCAACGTGAATTGATGATGGACATAAAATGCATGTGTGATTGAATTTCTGAGTTGAAAGGAATATAATTAACATTTTATTGAAATGTTATTGTCAGTTATTAATTAACCCAGGTGTATGTATTTGTCTCCAGGAGCAGATCCGTGCAATAAGGGCAATCTGCCATAGACTTACACTTACAGATGTAGGATCTTAATTTGAGTCAGTTTGCTACAGCAGGAAAATAATCCTGCAGCAACAGGAAATGTGGATTATAATTAATGAACATTTTTGTAGGAGTTGATGTTTTTTTTCTTCCGTTGGGGCAAGTTTTGAAGTGCAAATTACAAACGTTAGCTGTGCAGCAAAATTCTCAGCAACAAATGAGTAATCAAATTAAAATCCTACATCTGTAACGAACTCCAGTCGGCCACACTGGATTTGAATAAAAATACACTTGAGAAGAACGCAGACAACCACCAAAGCCTTGAAGTTTGAATTGTCATTATCCCAATTTGTAAGTCGCTCTGGATAAGAGCGTCTGCTAAATGACTTAAATGTAAAATGTAAATCAGCAGCAGTCAGTCAAATGAGCAGGTTTAGGCAACATCCTTCGTAAGCATGCACGTTTATTTACATGACGTCACATACGTTTTCTCATTGACTGTCAATATATACTGAACAGTGGAGGCTGGTGTGAGGAGCTATAGCAGGACAGGCTCATTGTAATGGCTGGAATGAAATTAATTAGTCCAATTATAGCTCCTCCCATCAGCCTCCACTGACACCTAGTGTACAAAACATAAAGAACACCTTCCTAATATTGAGTTGCACTCCCCCTTAATATAATAGTTTGATTAAGACATTCACATGCTTTGTAAGAACGATTTCCATAACAATCCTGTTTACATGGACACACCTGAAATCAGGCTACCTAATGCTACTTTGATGAATGCAGACAAAGGCCAATCAAAGAAAAACGTTCTACCACAGCGAGCATCCTATTTTTGGGAAGCATGTTTTATTCGGAGTTCTGACATACAAACTTTGTATGTGAACTACTTCCTAAGAGCCATACATTGTTGTTCCGAACACACTTTGCTCGCGCTAAAGAGGAAGGCTTGCTCGGCTGGTGGTATTCCTTGCACAGATCCAATACCTCTGGTACGCTGAAGGTGTTTACATGTCCTAATCATTTGAAAGATTGCTCAGAAAACCAGGAGTCTTAATCGGCGTATGCTTACTTCGATTTTGACCTGATGCCGATTTTAAGATAAAGAGTAAGGTGACTATTTTACATGACTATTGCATAATCTGCCTACTACCATAATCAGTTTAATATCAAATTATTAGTGTGCATGTAAACATACTCGTGGATTTAACAAGTGACCTCAATAAAGGATCATAACTTTCACCTGGCCAACCATTGTGAAGCTGTTATGGAACTGTTAGTCTTAAAAAGAAATGCAGTAGGACAATGTGGCATAAGCTAGAAATAATAGGTGCATGCCAATTGTTCTCCTACCGCTAATGGTTGTCGGCAGAACCCGTCCATTTGTTAGACATCTGCAGCTGCTAAAGAACATTCTGTTTCAGTAAGGGCAGGGTTTCCTTTCCTATGTTATACAGGTGAAGGATCTTAATTTGATCACTGTTGCTGTGAATTTTCACACACCATAAGAAAATACAGATGAGCTTTGGGATTTGCATAAATCCACTGAAAACCCGTACTAACACATGGTTTTATTAACCGCGTTGCACTTCTTATGTAGTGTAATTTTAGCCAGCTAATAGCCTAACCACATATCAAGCAACATTTTATGTACTAAACGATCAACTCCCTTTGCTACAGGACTATTTTGCGACGACAGTGCTGGTCAAATTAAGATCCTACATCTGTATGCCTTTAGAACCCTGCACCCACAGACTTTTGATGATGAACTGTTGAGTCGGGAACACCATTCTTTTTATAGGATATTTTCATCACAGATTACAAAGTAATTTTGAGGACATTTTCCTTCCCAAAAGGGCTGGTTTGCTGGCAGGAACCTGGCTGTCTCTCAGGTCACGACCAAATACTTCCTCTGGGTCGATGACGACTTCCTGTTCACAGACAAAACCAAGATCGAGAATCTGGTGGAGGTGATGGAGGCCACACCAGAACTAGACGTGGTGAGCAGCGTAACTGTAGCCTGATTCCCCCGATATGTCACCAGGCTAGAACAAGTATGACCTGTTTTGCTTAGACTGGGGCTGGAATTCAGTGGTAGCACAGCTCTCAATCAACACTTTCTCTTCGCAATATTGATGTTGTGAATTTATTATAAAAAAAAAAAAATCCTGCTATCCACAACTCTGGATCCAAGTACCTGTCTGATGTCATTCTACCCTCCTGCCCCACACGCACATTTCCCTACTCCAGGTCCCTCTCCCTTCAGCAGCCCTTCAGCAGACTAATTACTATGTGACAGGGCTTTCAGTTGAGCGGCTCTGTGGCTGTAGAACGTACTTCCATACACTGTCAGGGCTGCAGAGTCTCTGTCCTCATTTAAGGCACAGGTCAATAACCTGCTGTTCAGAAAAGCTTTCAAAGACCTCTGCTAAATCTATTTTCATGCCCTCTGGATCTGACAACACATGAATATAGCATTGCTTGTTGTCTGTGTTCCACACTCTTGGGGGGGGGGAAAAGGATCCCAAAAGGGTTATTCAGCTGTCCCCATAGGATAACCCAATTTGGTTTCTTGTAGACCCGTTTTGGGTTCCATGTAGCACCCTCTGTAAAACTGTTTCTACATATAACCGAAAAGGGTTCTACCAATAACTAAAAATCGTTACTCAAAGGGTTCTCCTATGGGTACAGCAGAATAATTATTTTAGCTTCTAGATACTCTTAGCACTTTATTTTTTTTACATTCCTATGTTCTGTGTATTGGATTGTTTATATTCTATTTTTTTTCTACACATTGGGTCTGAGATGTGCTTTACAAATGAAATGAAGAATAATACGTATTATTACTACATGTGGATCTGCTCTGTTCTCTGCCTCCTGTGATCAGGTGGGGGGCTCTGTGGCGGGCCACGGCCAGTTCTACTTCTCTTTGGTGTACGAGGAGGGTAATGGGGAGGACGGGGGTTGTCTGAACAGAAAGGGTTCAGTGAAATACCAACCTGTTCCAGGCTTCCCTACCTGCTCCTTCACCAGCGGAGTGGTCAACTTATTCCTCGGCCGCACCGACGCCGTGCGCAAAGTGGGCTTTGACCCCCGGCTGAAGAGGGTGGCGCATTCAGGTTGGCTTTTTTTTTTTTTTTTTTACATATATATTTAACCTTTATTTATCCAGGAAGTCTCTCTGAGGTCTGAAGAGCTCCATTAGATGGGATACTTTTAAATGTTATTTTATATACATACAGTACCAGTCGAAAGTTTGGACACACCTACTCATTCCAGGGTTTTTCTTTATTTTAACTTTTTTTTTTTACAACATACAATAATAGTGAAGATATCAAAACAGTGAAATAACCAAAAAAAAGTGTTAAATAAATCAAAATGTATTTTATATTCTTCAAAATAGCCACCCTTTGCCTTGACAGCTTTGCACACTCTTGGCATTCCCTCAACCAGCTTCCTGGAATGCATTTCAATTAACAGGTGTGCTTTGTTAAAAAGTGAATTTGTGGAAATCAAATCAAACTTTATTTGTCAAATGCGCAGAGTACAAACGGTGGAATGCTTACCTACAAGCCCTTAACCAACAATGCAGTTCAAGAATAGTTAAGAAAATATTTACAAACTAAAGTAAAACAATTATAGAAAGTATCACATAAAATAACAAAAACAAGCCTATATACAGGGGGTACCGGTACCAATGTGCGGGGGTACAGGTTTGTCACGGAAATTTGTACATGTAGTTAGGGGAAAAGTGACTATGCTGCTACTTACTGTTTAATGTCTATGCAATGTCAAAACAAATGGGGGGGGGGGTCAATGTAAATAGTCCACATGGCCATCTGATTTATTGTTCTTAACAGCTTCTACCCCCAAGCCTTAAGTAGCCTTTTGGTCCCTGACATGGTACAGCTTGCCCGGCGGTAACCGAGAGAACAGTCTGACTTGGGTGACTGGAGTCTGTGACAATTTTTGGGACTTTCCTCTGACACCGCCTAGTATATAGGTCTCGGATGGCAGGAAGCTTGGCCCCAGTTATGTATTGGGCCATACACACTACCCTCTGTAGCACCTTACGGTCAGATACCGAGCTGTTTCCATACCAGGCGGTGATGTAACCGGTCAGGATGCTCTCGATGGTGCAGATGTGGAACTGTTTGAGGATCTGGTGACCCATGACAAATCTTTTCAGTCTCCTGAGGGAGAAAAGGTGTTGTGCCCGCTTCACAACTGTCTTGGTGTGGTTGGACCATGATAGTTCGTTGGTGATGTGGACACCAAGGAACTTGAAGCTCTCGACCCGCTCCACTACAGCCCCGTCGATGTCCCTTTGTAGACTGAATTTCTTTCCTTAATGCGTTTGAGTCAATCAGTTGGGTTGTGACATGGTAGGATTGGTATACAGAAGATAGCCCTATTTGGTAAAAGACCAAGTCCATATTATGGCAAGAACAGCTCAAATAATTAAAGAGAAATGTCAGTGCATCATTACTTTAAGATATGACTGTCAGTCAATAAGGAACATTTCAAGAACTTTGAAAGTTTCTTCAAGTGCAGTCGCAAAAACCATCAAACACTGACTCTCATGAGGACCGCCACAGGAAAGGAAGACCCAGAGTTACCTCTGCTGCAGAGAATAATTTAAGTTCAGTTACCAGCCTTAGAATTTGCGGCCCAAATAAATGCTTCACAGAGTTGAAGTAACAGACACATCTCAACATCAACTGTTCAGGGGAGACTGTGTGAATCAGGCCTTCATGGTCGAATTGCTGCAAAGAAACCACTACTAAAGGACACCAATTAGAAGATGTGGGACCAAGAAACACGAGCGATGAGTTGGACCGCAGAGTGAAGGAAAAGCAGCCAACAAGTGCACAGCATATGTGGGAACTCCTTCAAGACTGTTGGACAGGCATTCCAGGTGAAGCTGGTTAAGAGTGTGCAAAGCTGTCAAGGCAAAGGGTGGCTACTTTGAAAAATATATTTGAATTTGTTACTACATGATTCCATATGTGTTATTTCATAGTTTTGATGTCTTCGCTATTCTACAATATAGTAAAAACTACAACTTGAATGAGTAGGTGTCTCCAAACTTTTGACTGGTACTGTATACATATTAGTTGTTTAGCTTCTTGATTATTTTAGGAGAGAGACTTGGCCAGTATGTGTTATGTACAGTTGAAGTCGGAAGTGTACATACACCTTACCCAAATACTTTTAAACTCAGTTTTTCACAATTCCTGACATTTAATCCTAGTAAAAATTCCCTGTCTTAGGTCAGTTAGAATCACCACTTTTATTTTAAGAATGTGAAATGTCAGAATAATAGTAGAGTCATTTATTTCATCACATTCCCAGTGGGTCAGAAGTTTACATACACTCAATTAGCATTTGGAAGCATTTCCTTTAAATTGTTTAACTTGGATCAAAAGTTCCAGGTAGCCTTCCATAAGCTTCCCAAAATAAGTTGGGTGAATTTTGGCCCATTCCTCCTGATAGAGCTGGTGTAACTGAGTCAGGTTTGTAGGCCTCCTTTCTCGCACACGCTTTTTCAGTTCTGCCCACATATTTTCTATTGGATTTGAGGTCAGGGCTTTGATGGCCCCTCCAATACCTTGACATTGTTGTCCTTAAGCCATTTTGCAACAACTTTGGAGGTATGCTTGGGGTCATTGTCCATTTGGAAGACCCATTTGCGGCCAAGCTTTAACTTTCTGACTGATATCTTGATGTTGCTTCAATATATCCACATAATTTTCCCTCATGATGCCATCTATTTTGTGAAGTGCACCAGTCCCTCCTGCAGCAATGCACCCCTACAACATGATGCTGACACCCCCGTGCTTCACGGTTGGGATGGTGTTCTTCGACTTGGAAGCCTCCCCCTTTTTCCTCCAAACATAACAATGGTCATTATGACAGTTCTATGTTTGTTTCATCAGACCAGAGGACATTTCTCCAAGAAGTGTGGTCTTTGTCCCCATGTACAGTTGCAAACCGTAGTCTGGCTTTTTATGGCGGTTTTGGAGCAGTGGCTTCTTCGATATAGGACTTGTTTTTACTGTGGATATAGATACTTTTGTACCTGTTTCCTCCAGCATCTTCACAAGGTCCTTTGCTGTTGTTCTGGGATTGATTTGCACTTTTCGCACCAAAGTATGTTCATCTCTAGGAGACAGAATGCTTCTTCTTCCTGAGCGTTATGACGGCTGCGTGGTCCCATGGTGTTTGTACTTGCGTACTATTGTTTGTACAGATGAACGTGGTACCTACAGGCGTTTGGAAATTGCTCCCAAGGATGAACCAGACTTGTGGAGGTCTATAATTTTTTTTTTCCTGAGGTCTTCGCTGATTTATTTGGACTTTCCCATGATGTCAAGCAAAGAGGCACTGACTCAGAAGCTTCTAAAGCCATGACATCATTTTCTGGAATTTTCCAAGCTATTTAAAGGCAGTCAACTTCGTTCATGTAAACTTCTGACCCATTGGAATTGTGATACAGTGGAAATAATCTGTCTGTAAACAATTGTTGGAAAAATGACTTGTCATGCACAAAGTAGATGTCTTAACCGACTTGCCAAAACTATAGTTTGTTAACAAGAAATTTGTGGAGTGGTTGAAAAACGAGTTTTAATGACTCCATCCTAAGTGTATGTGAACTTCCTACCTCATCTGTATGTAGATATACAGTATGAGAAGTGAACAAAGTATGGCGGCGGTATTGTATAATGTGTGTATTTTTCAGTCTGTTTGTACTGTATATAGCAGTACTGTGTGTCTAAGACTATTTTTCCCACCAGTGACATTAAAGTTCATCCTATGCTAAGAGGGCCGGTAAATCCCAGTATAAACCTTTGCACATATTTTACATTTGAGTAATTTAGCCGACACTCTTATCCAGAGTAACTTGCAGGAGCAGTTAGGGTTAGGTGCTTTGCTCAACAGCACATCGACAGATTGCAGCAAGTCTGTAAACTATGTCAGTAGGAAATCTGGAAAGCTGTGTCAAGACAAATGGACAAATTCGGTTACGTGTGGTAAGTTTTGAAAAAGTCAATTGTTTCTATAGATGTTGCTTTTTTTTAACCCATGTTGCTTTTTTTTAACCCATGTTGCTTTTTTTTAACCCATGTTGCTTTTTTTTAACCCATGTTGCTTTTTTTTAACCCATATTGCTGTTCTTACGCTTAAGGCACTGCTGTTTTTGGTAATTAATCTTTTCTCCATTCCATTTTCCCTGTCCATATGTCTGTTTCAGAGTTCTTCATGGACGGGTTGGGCAGTTTGCTGGTTGCCAGCTGTAGTCATGTCAGCATCGGCCACCAACCCAAAATTGCAAACGCAAAGTACTCGTCGTTCCGACGTCAAAAATCAAAAGATGTAGAAGACAAACTAGCCCAACACTTCTTCAAGAACCACCTGAAATGTATCCGTTATGGATAGTTTGCAAAGAATTACAGTGAAAATAGAGTTGCAATACTGAGGTGCACGATTCCAAATGTGTAATCGCGGCATCCCGCGAGGAGTATATAGTAGACAGTTGTGGTCAAAAAGTGATTTCTGAGTTATTCCTGTGTCCTGTGTTTATGCCCTTTTTTAAGGATATCCTGTCTGGATGTTCTCGCTATTTCTGGTGTGCTTGTGTAAATTGATAGGGCACCTGTCTCTCTTTGAAGTAAAGCACATGTTTGAAATAAAAAGTAATGGACTGGTGATTTGATGTGTGGTGAAGTGACCTTGTTGAAATGAAAATGTGTTTGAACATTTGAAACGGTTGGGAATTTTTGTAGTGAATGAGGGAGGCCTGAGTTTCAACTGTTTGACATTTTTGAAACGATTTGGAATTTATTTAGTGAGCTTGTGACCCTTTGTAGAGTGAAAAAGTCCTTTCTAGGTAGGTCTGCCTGAGTATAAGTAAGTGTTAGACTTGTCCTGTGAACACTACGAGTGACAAGAAACCCAGAGAGAAACTACAGAAAACATGTCTCCTAGACCAATTCTAGGTGTATTGTGTCCTTCATGTCTGGGTCACGATGACAAAACCATCGATGCCATTCTTTGTGACGCACCGGATCATTTTAATGGTGTGATTGATATGAGTGAAGGCCATATGGGTTACATTTTGCAACCGAACGATTCATCAGTGAAGATTTTCATACACAGCTGCCTCAACACCCTTTTTTTTGCCAACAAACTGGAGGTTTTCTCCTGTGTTTCGCATGAGAGAATGGCTTAAGATCAGTCTTGCTATGTCAGCTCGAACAGGCCCAGGAATGAATTAGCTCTTCCTCTGGACCTCTCTCTCCACCCCCCAAAGGTGTGTGTGTGTGTGTGGGGGTGGGGGGGGATATCTCAGATAGGGAGGAGTGAGGCCTAAGAGGGTTTTTATAAATTAAGCATCAGCCAGTGGGTCTTGCGACGGGTATACAGAGATCAGTTTACAGAGGAGTATAGAGTGCAATGATGTGTTCTATAATGAGCATTGGTGGCAAATCCGATGGCCGAATGTTAAAGAACATCTAGCCACTCGAGAGCACCCTTACCTGCCAATCTATGAATTATGTCTCCGTAATCTGGCATGGGTAGGATGGTCATCTGAATCAGGGTTAGTTTGGCAGCTGGGGTGAAAGAGGAGCGATTACGATATAAACCAAGCCTAGATTTAACTTTTAGCCTGCAGCTTTGATATGTGCTGAGAGAAGGATAGTGTCATCTGCATATAAATGGCTAAGGAACTTCCTACTTAGCTATGTTGATGTAAATTGAGAAGAGCGTGGGGCCTAGGATTGACCCTTGGGGTTTTTCCTTCGCGAGTGGCAGTGGCAGTCTTTGAGATAGTTAGCAAATCAGGACAAAGACCCCTCAGACACCAATACTCTTTAGCCGGCCCACAAGAATGGAATGGTCTACCATGTCGAAAGCTTTGGCCAAGTCAATAGAAATAGCAGCACAACATTGTTTAGAATCAATGGGAGTGGTGACATCATTGAGGACCTTTTTAAGGTTGCAGTGACACATCCATAACCTGAGCGGAAACCAGATTGCGTACCAGAGAGAATACGATAGATATCAAGAAAGCCAGTAAGTTGATTACTGACAAGTTTTTCCAACACTTTTGATAAACAGAGCAAAACAGAAATAGCCCTATAACAGGATCAGCTTGATCTCCCCCTTTAAAAAGAATGAACCGTGGCTGCCTTCCAAGCAATGGGAACCTCCCCATAATGGAGAGACATGTTAAACATGTCTGAGATAAGGTTGGCGATGATGGGGGCAGCAACCTTAACTTCTTGGTGACAGGGGGCAGTATTTTTCACTTCCGGATTAAATGCATGCCCAAATTCATCTGCCTGCTACTCATCCCAGAAGATAAGATATGCATATTATTAGTAGATTTGGATAGAAATCACTCGGAAGTTTCTACAACTGTTTGAATCATGTCTGTGAGTATAACAGAACATATTTAGCAGGCGAAACCCTGAGGACAAACCATTCAGATTTGTTTTTAAGTCACTCTTTTCAATGGAGTTTCCATTGGGAATCCAAATTTCTATGGGACCTTCTTGCAGTTCCTACCACTTCCACTGGATGTCACCAGTCTTTAGAAATTGGTTGAGGTTTTTCCTTTGTGTAATGAAGAAGTACGGCCATCTTGAAAGAGGGTAGCTTGAAGTGTACTGTTAGAGGCGCGTGACCAGAAAGCATGCTACAGTTAGTTTTCCTCCTGTATTGAACACAGATCATCCCGTCTTTTTTGTATTATTTATGTTTCATACCATGCTAATACATAATATATAATACCAAGCAATGCAAGCAGATGTGGAATTAACCCCAAAACAGTGGTGTGTCTTTTTGTATCGAGAATTGATCAGGAATTCCAGTAGGCTTGATCCTATTCCTATTCAGGCATCATACAGTGCCTTGCGAAAGTATTCGGCCCCCTTGAACTTTGCGACCTTTTGCCACATTTCAGGCTTCAAACATAAAGATATGAAACTGTATTTTTTTGCGAAGAATCAACAAGTGGGACACAATCATGAAGTGGAACAACATTTATTGGATATTTCAAACTTTTTTAACAAATCAAAAACTGAAAAATTGGGCGTGCAAAATGATTCAAAATATAGAAGAAGCTCCTTTCTATACTCAGCATCTTAATTAACTAATTTATGAATGTTTTTTTTTTTAAGACAACTTAACGTCTATACTGACACACCATACTAGGTACATACATTTCAATCATTAGAATCATTTTTTGTGCCCTCACGAAATCAACATATACTTAGTTTTGCACGTATTCAATAATAATTTAAGGTCAATAAAGGTTTTCTGTAAAAAAAATGAAAGCATACTGTAGTTCAGATAGATCATCAGCGAGGCGGGGCAATAGAATACACAACTGTATCGTCTGCATAAAGGTGCAGGTAAAATGTTATTATTATGTTTATATATTGTCAATGTCTACAATATAGTTGTTTATCAGACATTCTAACATGTAACTCAATGCCTATGTACTTAAAGATGTATATGCAACATTTAAACAACAATTTCGACCTCCCCTGGGTTATGATGTATATGACATGACAAGATACATTGGCTATTTTAGTCATCCTTTTTTGATTTACGTGTTTTATAATCCAAAAGTATGTTTTTAGAAGGGAGGGAAATATTGTTCATGTTAAACTGTAGAGAGCGAGAACCTTCGGTGAATCAAGGAGTCACTGATGTTTTATATACAGTACCACACATATCGAGAAGGCGCGTTCTGACAATAGACAAGAAGCTTTATTAAAGTTTCAAACGAGACTGTCAAGACAGGACCGTACTGTAGTACTGCACTATTACACTGTTACGTACTACTAATGTACTAGAATCTAAGATGTTATGGAATATCTACAGGGGGAACATGTGCACACTATAACACATTCCCCACATCATCTAAGGATGAATACACTGACACTGACGTTGCATTTAGTTATGTGAAATTAGCACAAGTATGTGTAAAGAGTTTACAATTTTGTTTAAAAGTTTAGAATATGTCTCTTGTGAATATTGAGATGTGGTACATGTATATATTATTATGTATTTCAATTTGTTACACATTTTTAATAGCACTTGTGAGTTGTAGACGACATGTTTTTCAGAGGTTATAACACAAATACATATTTGGATTTAGTTATTATGCGTTGAGTTGTTTTTTTTTTACATGTAAACTATGATCTTATTAACCTAATACATATACAACCTTTTTCAGTCACCTCATTGTTATTTAAACTGAAGTCTAGGTTTCATACTTTTTTTAAAATGTGTAAATCAGTATTTTAAAAACGAAATAGTTAATTGCATATTATGTCATTGTTGATTCAATACTTTTTGTTGATATGATACGTCACATTTTTGATACGTCACATTTTTGGGTATGTCTCACCTGTAACATTATTATTATGATTATGATAATAATAAGATCTGTCAATCAACCAAATGTATTTCTTAAAAACTATTTTTGCATCAGCAGTTGTCACAAAGTGTTTTACAGATAACCAGTCTAAAAACCTAAGACCAATCAATGCATATGTCGAAGCACAGCATCTAGGAAACACTCCCTAGAAGTCATAAACCTAGGACTAAAATGAGAGAGAAACCCTGCTCCGAGGGCTGTGCTGAGTACATGTGTCCCTTATTTTTTATTCAGGATGTTCCTACGTTTGTAATGACCAGAAGGGTCAGATAATTGCCAGGGTGGCTATAGAGTGGGCATAAGTTCAACACTCAGGAATCAACAGATGGACACTAACACTTGTCATGACTGTCCTGTGAGGATCACAATGGGTCAGATGCGCTTGGCAATTGCTGACAATAACCAGACCTTCTCCCACCCGCAGAGGGGAGGATAGAACTGGTGTTGGGGCTTTGACACCTCCACACACGAGGTGAAGAAAGAAACTCACCTTCCTTTAGACCAGAGAGACAAAGAGCTGCAGCTCATGTCCATCGCGGTTTGAATCCTGAAGACCAACACGAGGAGGAAGAGGCGAGATGCTCACCTCAGACAATCACTGGTACAGCTGATTAGCTGTCCTAAGTACGGTATCTAGGAAAGTGAATTCAAGTAGGACCATCCTATTACTCTCTTCAGACCATCGTCTGCTCTCATCACCCCACAGGGGATCATCGACACGGCTGATTAGCCTGTCTTCAAAGGACCACTCTTCCAGAACGAGAGGAAGGGAACACCATCTTTTAGTTCTGCTCCAGACTACATGACATGTCATTGAAGCCACAGACAACTAAGAAGAAGGACATCTTGACCTCTTGTGGACAATCAGAGCCTTTACACTCAAGCCCGAGAGAAGGCAAACCAAACCCCTTTCCGAGAAGGCTTGGCTCCGTGTGGGGGGCATGTTGCATGAGGAGGTGTCAGGTTACAAGCTACACACACACACACACACACACACACACACACACACACACACACACACACACACACACACACACACACACACACACACACACACACACACACACACACACACTCATAGGGGGGAGAGACAGAGGTCCAGAGGAATAACTATTTTATTTATTTTATTTTCTTTCAAACATTTTATTTTCTTGGAAAACTTTAGTACAGAAATGCATACATATTAAAATATTTTTTATTAAGTTTACCATGCAATATTAAACTATAACTATAACCTTAAAACCTTTGTCTAAATCATACATATTACTATTATTATATAAAACTACAATTTAAAACAAAATAAATGTTTATATGTATAATTATTATTTTAGGTGTAAAGACTGTTTGTAACTGTAGAAAGAAGTATTTTCCTCTGCTTGTAAACCCACAGCTTTTAACCTGACACCTCCCCATGCAACCAAGACCCACACAGGTTAAGGTTAGGGTTAGGTTAAGGTATAGTCCCATACACCTTTAAACATTCAACCTCCCGCTGTGTACTCCCTCTAGCACCAGGGTCAGCACACTCTCAAATGTTGTTTTTTTGCCATCAATGTAAGCCTGCCACACACACACTATACAATACATATATTAAACATAAGATTGAGTGTGAGTTTTTTTTGTCACAACCTGGCTCGGTTAGAGGACCAAGGCACAAATAATAATATAATAATTATCAATAATGTTGCTCTTTATTTAGCCATTTTACATGTTAAACCTTATTTGTTCATAAAAAATTGTGAATAACTCAAAACAGGTTAATGAGGAGGGTGTGCTTGAAAGGATGCACATAACTTTGCAATGTTGGGTTGTAATGGAGAGTCTCAGTCTTAAATCCTTTTCCACACACAGTCTGTGTCTGTATTCATGCTAGTGAGGGCCGAGAATCCACTCTGACATAGGTACGTGGATGCAAAGGGCATCAGTGTCTTAACAGCCGATTTGCCAAGGCAGGATACTCTGAGCGCAGCCCTACCCGGAAATCTGGCAGTGGTTTCTAATTAAATTACATTTTCACAGAACCGCTTGTTGCAATTTCGATGAGGCTCTCTTTTTCAGATATCGGTAAGTGGACTGGAGGCAGGGTGTGAAAGGGATAACAAATCCACTATTTTGTGTCATCCGTTTCAGGAAAGTACCTGCGTAATTGCGCACCCGGCTCACTCAGGTGCTTCGCTATATCACATTTGACATTGTGCATAAGCTTGAGTTCATTTGCACACAATGATGGAAAGACGGGTGTGTTGTCCTTGTTAATGCAGACAGAGAAGAGCTCCAACTTCTTAAACATAGCCTCAATTTTGTCCCACACATTGAATATAGTTGCGTAGAGTCCCTGTAATCCTAGATTCAGATCATTCAGGCGAGAAGAAACATCACCCAGATAGGCCAGTCATGTGAAAAACTCGTCATCATGCAAGTGTTAAGATAAGTGAAAATTATGGTCAGTAAAGAAAACTTTAAGCTCGTCTCTCAATAAACAACAAGTGTCAATACTTTGCCCCTTGATGACCAGCGCAATTCTGTATGTTGTAAAAGCGTTACATGGTCGCTGACCATATCATTGCATAATGCAAAGTTAACCATTTTGACTGTAGTGTCCAAAACATCTTTCAAGCTGTCAGACATTCCCTTGGCAGCAAGAGCCTCTCGGTGGATGCTGCAACGTACCCAAGTGGTGTCTGGAGCAACTGCTTGCAAAGCAGTAATTGTTTCAAAACATCTCCTACCATGTCACTGATGAGCTGTGAAACAGTGTTGTTTGATGAAGGAATTGTCTGTATAGTTCTTTTGGTCTTTTCCCACAGCCATATCTGCGGCAGCAGGAAGAATTAAGTCCTCCACAATAGTATGGGACTTGTGTCACGTTCTGACCATAGTTCTTATGTGTTTTCCTTGTTTTAGTGTTGGTCAGGACGTGAGCTGGGTGGGCATTCTATGTTGTGTATCTAGTTTGTCTATTTCTATGTTTGGCCTGATATGGTTCTCAATCAGAGGCAGGTGTTAGTCATTGTCTCTGATTGGGAACCATATTTAGGTAGCCTGTTTTGTGTTGGGTTTTGTGGGTGGTTGTTTCCTGTCTTTGTGTTTCCTGTGTCAGTGTTTGTGCCACACGGGACTGTTTTTGTTTTTTCACGTTTCTTGTTTTGTAGTTGTGTTCATGTTGAGTTTTCCTATTAAAACCATGGACACTTTCCACGCTGCATTTTGGTCTGATCCTTGTTTTACCTCTTCAGAGGAAGAGGAGGAAATCTGCCGTGACAACTTGCCTGTCCAAACGAATAAGTTGCAGGGTTCAGTCATTAATCTAATGGATTAAGACAGACAAGACTCTGAAATGGGATTGGGAGGATTTGACTCAGGAAGTAATTTGTCTTTAGGCTAAAGGGGTTGGTAATTCAGGATGTGGCCTTTAAAGGGACAATCTGGGATTGATTCTTAATTTTGGATTGATGATATATAGCCATTGATTTTTGAAGAATGTCAATAATAAATGCCTCATGAAATAAGTTCAGTGGTCTTTCTCCGTCACAATTCAAAATATTAGATTGTTGAACTAAATTATCTGTAAATAATGTGATTGCAAGCCATCAGTGTAACGCTTCAAAACATGGTTAAAACTATAATTTTGATCTCATAGATAGGCTATGGATGCAAGAACTGACCGTCCATACATATGACAGTGTTTCATTTCTCCAGCCCTACAGATGGAGGATCTTAATTTGAGCCAGTTTACTACAGCAGGAACATAAGAGGGGTTGATACACTTTTTTTTCATTAGGGCAAATCAAGTCTGACATTGTAATGTGACAATTACAAACATTAGAAGCCTTTTTAAACATTGAATACACTATAAGTTTGCATTTCCGGCTGTGCAGGAAAATTCTCAACAATAAAAGACTGATCAAATTAAGACTCTACACCTGTATCTGTCCGAGATTGCTCCTTTAATAAGAGGTGACATGGGGCCAGATACCAAATGTGCCAGGCCTCAGGTTCAGATGGGACAGAAGCAGACAACCAGGAAGATCACTCTTAAGAGGCAAAACAGGGATGAAGGATTGGAATTGTTCGTGCAAGTGAAGTCCAGAAGGATCTATAGTGTATTCAATGTTGAAAAAGGCTTCTAATGTTTGTAATTTTCACATTAAAATGTCAGTTCTTGCATCCATACTCATAACATGCCTGAACAATCCTCTTAAGGATCCACCCCTTTTTTATTTTCTTTTCCATCTAAAATGACATACCCAAATCTAACTAACTGCCTGGAGCTCAGGTCCTGAAGCAAGGATATGCATATTCTTGGTACCATTTGAAATGAAACACTTTGACATTTGTGGAGATGTGAAAGGAATCAAATCAAATTTTATTGGTCACATACACATGGTTAGCAGATGTTAATGCGAGTGTAGCAAAATGCTTGTGCTTCAAGTTCCAACAGTGCAGTAATATCTAACAAATAATGGCATTATTCAAAGTGGCATTGTTTAAAGTGACTAGTGATCTATGTATTAAAGTGTCCAGTGATTGGGTTTCAATACAATATATACAAGTGATATGAGTAATGTAAGATATGTAGACATTATTAAAGTGGCATTATTTAGAGTGGCATTGTTAAAAGTAACTAGTGATCCATCCATTAAAATGTCCAGTGATTGGGTCCCAATGTGGGCAGCAGCTTCTCTGAGTTAGTGATGGCTGTTTAGCAGTCTGATGGCCTTGGGATAGAAGCTGTTTCTCAGTCTCTCGGTCCCAGCTTTGATGCACCTGTACTGACCTCGCCTTCTGGATGATAGCGATGTGAACAGGCAGTGGCTCGGGTGGTTGTTGTCCTTGATGATTTTTTTGGTCTTCCTGTGACATTGGGTGCTGTAGGCGTCATGGAGGGCAGGTAGTTTGCCCCCGGTGATTGGCATTGTGAGCATTTGTCTGAAGCTGATACTCTCTCTCTGTCCTCCTGTGACACTCAAAGGTCATATGTGATTTGAGGTTGACATTTGGCGCAGCTAATTATTATAGACTAATCCGATTAGGAAAGGGGGGGGGTTGTGCAATAGTCTCCTCCCAATCTGCCATCGTGCCATCTGGAGAACGCCCTGAAGAGGAGAGGTGAGGGACAGGGTAAGCCAGTTGAACTCAGGAGGGAGACAACCCAATCGCAGCGGTTCCATAGAGGGCGAGAGACTACAATTTCCCTGCATCGACTGTCCCCACAACCAATAGGTGAGTGTCGGCCAGGAGAGAGGATGTAGCGACTAACTCCAATCTTGGCCATTAGCCTGGACCAGTGTTCAGGGAGATTCTAGCTCATCTGAGCAATTCATTGAATTAAATAGTATGCATTTAGAACAACTTTTAGATTTTTTTAGAGGGATGGATTTAAAAAAATTGACCAGAGTCAACAAGCCACACTACTACATTTGATGTAGTATCACATTTCTAATACAATCAATTATTTGTGTAAACGACCCCCTTTGAGTTGTTTTCACTGTTGTTAGACATAACTCTGTCTCTTTTTTTTTTTAGATTGAATGATGTCTGAGGTCTTTTTTGGGGGGGACTGAATTTCTGTCTGTACTCTTCTATTTCTGTCCCAAACAATGGCCTTGTTTGGGACAGAAATGAATGGATGAATGCAGTGTGTGTTTGCTCAGCGTGGCTAGAAGTCACAATGTAATAAAGCTGTTGTCTGCACCACCCACTGTCACAGTGGCTCCCTTACCTGCTGTGATTGTTCATGTGACATGTAATTGCTCGTTTTGGGTTTGGTTGGTTGCCTGATTATGTTGGCAGAGTGTGTTGGTAGAGGCTCGGATTGAAGTAGGACCCAACAAAGAACACCAACCACATAGCCTTCATGTATTTCAAAAGTTCAGTTGTATGATAGATTCTTTCAGGATAGGGAAGAGTCAACAAGGACTACAGATAATGTCAAAAGTTCATTGGTTTGTTCATACAGTCAGATATCTAAGGTTCCCCTTTTGTAGGCCAGCGGATGAATTTCCCTCCCCCAAAAATATAATATAAACTGTATATATTTTGGAACTCAGTCGGTGTATTCTCACCCCCCACCCCCCCCATCCCCCACGGCAAAATGTTTAGAATTGCTGGAAACTCTACAACTTAGAAAATGTCTCTCTGCTGTCAAGAGACCCACTGTAAAGGGACCAGTGAACCACTGCGGCCCCTCATGATCAGTTCACATTTGTTGTGGCCCCTACCCCATCAAAATTGCCCATCCCTGACCTAAGACATATTTTATTGTGTCAGTGCACGCCCATAGCGATCAACTCTACTTAAAAGCAAGATATTATTAGAGTAGAATTCCTGGCAACTAGCCATACAAAGTTAGACAATGTATAGGGTGCGTTCTTATTGGATAATCCTGTTCTGCAACCTTCTTTAGCTTGTTGTGACATCATAGGTTTATTTTACCACACATGCAATAGAAAACAGGCCAGGGTGCCTTGGACCGGTCATCCCAGCATGAGATTCCTAAGAAAGGAATTACATGGATTTGAAAGGTGAAGATTAAGACCTGGGTTCATGGGCTTACCCATTGAAGCACTTTGTTGAAGACAGATATAAGAATTTCAAACAAGTATGCCAACCTGTTCAATTAGTGAAGTCATTCGCAAATCCCAAAGACCCTCATGTGGATTTGGATGAATTATACTTGTTATAGCATGGTGAATGTTTGTTGTTTATTCTGTGTGCCCTCTCTCATGGGTCCTCTCCCCTCCTTCCTACTCAGGGAAAGATGGCTCGGGATATGTCAGACATTGACATCCTTAAGATGGAGCTGGAACAGCTGAAGAAAGAGGTCTCAACGCCCAGGGAGCCTGTAAGTACCATCAAAGGGTCCATGTAGAGAAGCTCTGTAGTATAACAAAGGCATCCCTGCAAACTGACACAGTCCCATTGAACTGAATTAAAATGTTGCATTGAAAGAATCCAAACTTCTATTGACCCCTCTCCGTTTCTCTTAGGTGTCCAAGACATCCAAGGACATCATGGACTGGTGTGAGGCTGCGTCTGGTACCGACCTCCTGATAACAGGAGTACCAGACGATAAGAACCCCTACAAGCCCGAGAAGGGAGGCTGCATAATCACCTAGCACACAGGGACACAGGGAAAAACATCAGATGTATTTGTCAGTTTCAGCCTTTTCAGCACTGTAAAGAGTGGTACATAGCTGCAGTAAGTTAGCCATGTGTTCCCACGTGACTACCCACACGAGAGACTTCCACTAGGTTAGCCAGTTTTGGACAACACAACATTGCACACTGACTGGGCTACGCAAAGGTCAACTCAGGAGGAGGAGATTTATCCGGGGACAGTTCAGGGGATAGGAGGGATCATTTGGTTACGATGGTGTCCTTCCTTTCTCTTTGACGATCTATGACCCTAACCTCCTCACCTGTCAGTTATCTCTGGCGGTTCTAGAGCTTCCAAACAGGCTCCGGAATGTTCCAAGTGCACCCACTGACCTGGTTTTGTTTGGCTTGTAAATAAAGTGTATCCACTACAGCAGTTTCTTCGTCTCTTGGTTCTCTCTGTGACTTCTCTCTGTGACTTCTCTCTGTGACTTCTCCCTTGTTTTGCACCTCACATGAACATGGATCGTCTCATGCTGCACGTATCCCTTGATTCAATCAAGTTGTAATGTATGTTTTAGAAATCAACATTTTGATCAGAAGGTGGGTTGATGTATGATATATGTCACTGTGAACGGATACAGTCCCATTGAACTAGAACGTTGAATTGTAAGAATTCAAACTCACCTTTCGCTTTCGGTCAGACTTTATTCGGATAGTCCCATACAGATGGGCAAACTATCGACAAACTGTCTCTTGATATCCAACAGCTTGCTGAGTTAGAATAAGGATAAGGGTTGAGGTTAGGGTAACAGTTACCTTTTGGGTTAAGGTAAGTGTTAAGGTTAGTAGATAGTTAGTTGAAATGATGTTGAAAGTTAACTACAAACCATCTACTTGGGACTATCCAAATAAGTGGTCACTCTCTCTCGTTCTCTCTCTCTCTCTCTCTCTCTCTCTGCATGAATGGCAAAACTACTTTTGCTAAATCAAAGTGAGATAATGACAACAATAACAGTAAAAACATGAATAATAGAGAAAGGTGATTAGAGAAAGGAAATATATACACAGGTAAAAATAAAATGAACACCAACATAAAGTGTCTTAATTAATAGGGTGTTGGGTCACCCTTCCTCTATCAGAGGGATGCAACACCACTCTTCCACAATAAATTCCATAATTTGGTGTTTTGTTGATGGTGGTGGAAAACACCAATCCAGAATCTCCCATAAGTGTTCAATTGGGTTGAGATCTGGTGACTGAGACGGCCATGGCATATGGTAAACATCGTTTTCATGCTCATCAAACCATTCAGTGGCCTCTCGTGCCCTGTGGATGGGGGCATTGTCATCCTGGAAGAGGCCACTCCCATCAGGATAGAAGTGCTTCACCATAGGTTGGAGGTGATCACACAGAATGGTGTTAATTGCTGTTTAACTTGCCCTCTAAACCATACCAGGAAAATATTTTTATATGAATACAAATTTAAATGTAAAAAAAATATTATAATAATGTAATAATATAAAAAGCATTTTGCTTTGATAAGTAAAGAAAAAATAGGAAGATATGAAAGGTTTATTTCCAAAATGATATACAGTATACACCAATCTTTCACATTTGTGTTTTTTCATCAGTTATTATTGCTTTTGGGTAGCTTCATATGTGTGTAAAATATTACTGTTCTCAGATTATTTTTTTGTGTATGAAAACTTTTTTTTTTGTGCAAAAAGCTACATATCCATTGTTTAGCTGGAATGGAATGTTCATACCCTGTATATTTGACTGTGATATGTGATTGTCTCAACTAGCTATCTTAAGACGAATGAACTTGCTGTAAGTCACTCTGGATAAGCGCATCTGCTGAATGGGGAAAAAAAACGTGATTATTTGTCTCTGAAATGAAACCATCAAGTGATAGATTTTAAACAAACACATGGCTGTCATTGAACAACCCCATGCCATTATTAGGTAGTGAGAAAAACACTCATCTCTTTCCTAGTTTCTTTCAACAAAAAGCTAATTTAGCAACATTTTTAAAAAAATGGATACACGTTTTGGAGAGAAACTTCATACAGTGCCTTCAGAAAGTATGCCTACCCCTCCACATTTTGTTGTGCTACAGCCAATCAAAATTGATTAAATATTTTTTTTCTCAGCCATCTAAACACAATACCCCATAATGACAACACAAAAAAGTTTAGACATTTTTGCAAATGTATAAAAAATATAGTAAATGCATATCTGATTTGGTTAAGTATTAACAACCCTGAGTCAACACATTTTAGAATCCCCTTTGACATAAATTACAGATGTGAATCTTTCTGGGTGTGTCTCTAAGAGCTTTGCACACCTGGGTTGTACAATATTTGCCCATTATTCTTTCTGAAATTCTTAAAGCTCTGTCAAGTTGATGGTTGATCATTGCTAGACCACCATTTTCAAGTCTTGCCATAGATCCTAAGCAGATTTATGCCAAAACTGTAACTCAGCCCCTCAGGTACATTCACTGTCTTCTTGGTAAGCAACTCCAGTGTGGATTTGGCATTGCGTTTTATGTTATTGTCCTGCTGAAAGGTAAATTAATCTCCCAGTGTCTGGTGGAAAGCAGAGAGAACCAGGTTCTAGGATTTTGCCTGTGCTTAGCTCCATTCCGTTTATTTTTTATCATGAAAAACTCAACAGCCCTTAACAATTACAAGCATACCCAGAACAAGATGCAGCCACCACTATGTTTGAAAATATGGAGAGTGGTACTTAGTAATGTGTTGCATAGGATTTGCCCCAAACATAACATGTTGTATTCGGGACAAAAAGTGAATTGCTTTGCCACATTTTTTGCAGTATTACTTTAGTGCCTTGTTGCAAACAGAATGCCTGTTTTGCTATATTTGTATTCTGTACAGGCTTCCTGCTTTTCACTCTGTCAATTAGGTTAGTATTTTGGAGTAACGACAATGTTTGTTGAAAGTGTCATTAATAACTTCAACGTGCTCAAAGGGATATTCAATGTCTGCTTAAAAAAAAAGACATCTTTGCGAAGAATTGGAAACCCTCCCTGGTCTTTGTGGTTGAATCTGCTCAATTAAGGGACCTTACAGATAATAGCACTGTGTGTGGGGTACAGAGACGAGGTAGTCCTTCAACAACCATGTTAAACACCATGATTGCCCACAGAGTGAGTCCATGCGACTTATTATATGAATTTTTAACGCTGAACTCATTTAGACTTTATCATAACAAAGGGGTTGAATGCAGTGGAGGTATAGGCGCGGAACGCACAGATACCACAAAGTGTGTTTCAAAAATCATCAAAGACAAATGATTTTTAACCTAAAGCATTTAATAAAGACATGTATAGTACAATATCACGGGGAAGGGGAAGGAGGGTGCTACTTCCACCATGTGGGAAAGGGATCACAGCAGGGATCGAATGAGGGTATGAGACATGAGTTGAGGTGTTCAGAGGCTTGACCAGTGCAGGACAGGATTTGACTGGGAAGACAAAAAAAAACTGTAAAACAAGACACAGTTGTCACAAATAGCTAAGAATGAGTTAGTCCAAGCAAGGAGTAAAATCGTTGCCGTGTAAAAAAAGGTGATTGTGATTGACTCTACATACAGTAACGAGAGAAAATCAATAGGGTTTCTCACAGTGCTTGGAAGGGAAACATTCAATGTGCCAGTGGATGAGCGGACACATGAGACGTCTTGGCGTCAGTTCACGTCAGGAGAAAGTTGACTCGTCATCACCTCTTAAATCAGGGAACAGGAGGGGACTTAGCTGTAAATACAAATAGCAGGTACAGTAGACTACAACTGATGAACCAGATCTCACAAGGGCTGAGTTTGCTTTATTGCATCTTTGCATCATGCAGGCCTATTTTGTTTTTAAACCCTTATTTAACTAGGCAAGTCAGTGATTAAGAACAAATTCTTATTTTCAATGACGGCCTAGGAACAGTGGGTTATCTGACTTGTTCAGGGACAGAACGACAGATTTGTACCTTCTCAGCTCAGATTTGTACCTTGTCAGCTCGGGGATTCAATCTTGCAACCTTTCGGTTACTAATCCGACACTCTAACCACTAGGCTACTTGCGGCCCCTATGCAACTGTAGGACTCACATCTGCCATCAGTATTATTTTGATTGATTCATTCCAGGTAATAATTTGGGTTTAAAAACGTATAGGCAGCCTAGCCAGCCAAATTTGGAATATATTCTAAATTTGATCACATTCACATTTTCTCCTGACACACAAACAAACTATAAATACATAACGTTACCATTTAGTTTACCCTGACCAGATGGACCGGGCACATAGGCTGTATGCACCTGCTCTTATTAGTAGCATACAGTTGATCAGACGGAAAGATTGTCTCGTTTTCATCCCATACTGCATGTCAGATCTCCAATGTTTAAGGGTAGCCTAGGCTGCTGCAACATTTATGTCATGAGTTTTTGCTCGTGTCTGTCTGGAGTGATTACGTGTCACCATCGTTGCTAAATAAATACCGAAGGAAAGTGCACAGCCTACTTTGTGTGCCGCGTCAACCTCTCTAATCCAACTTTGAATGGATGATGCGATTGAAGCTATCAAATCATTCGGAATTGTTTGACATCCCAGAAAAGATGTTCAGCATGTAAAGCATCGTAACATGCAATTACAGGCAGCTTGATGATAGGCTCCCTGTTAACCAGCTATACATTTGATACCAGTTGGTATTGAACGCGCTCGCACCTTTTCATCCTTCATGAAACTGTTCTCAGGCAGAGGTCGACCTTCGCCTTTAATTTGCACCTTTTCATCCTTCTTCATGAAACTGATCTCAGGCAGAGGTCGACCCTTTTGCACCTTTTCCGCGTATCCCAGAGAATGAAAGGGGTTCCTCAACACATAGAACCCCCATAATGCTCTGTGGCACAATCTCAATACAACACACTAGGTTCAATCTCTGATCCTACATCTATGATTGGATGGACAACATGTCAGGTCATACAGCAAAAGCTTTGATTGGTTGGAGGACGTCCTCCGGAAGTGGTCATAATTACCATGTACGTTTATGGTAATGGGAGGGGGGGGGGGCTACAAGCCTCCTAGGTTTTGTAATGAAGTCAATGTAGCCAGAAGAGAACGGAAGCTAGCTGTCCTCCAACTACAACATGGCGCTACCCCAGACAGTGCTGCTGAAGTTACTGTAGACCTTCATTGCAAACACTGTATTTTGACAAATTATTTGGTGACATATGAATATATTTAGTATAGTTTTATCTAAAAAGGAAAACATTTTTAATGTTTCACTATTTTTACGAAATTTCACTGAGGAGGATGGTCCTCCCCTTCCTCCTGTGAGGAGCCTCCACTGGTTGAATGCTTATTGACTCAAGACATTTCAGCTTTTCAGTGAATTTGTAAAATTTTAGAAAAAACAGAATTCCATGTTGACATTATAGGGTATTGTGTGTAGGCCAGCGATGAAAAATCTCAATTTAATCCATTTTATATTCAGGCTGTAACACAACCAAATGTGGAAAAAGTCAAGGGGTGTGAATACGTCCTGAAGGTGCATCAAACATTAAGAACACCTTCCTAATATTGAGTTGCACCCCCATTTTCCCCTCTGAACAACGTCAATTTGTCAGGGCGTGGACTTTACAAGGTGTCAAAAGCGTTCCACAGGGATGCTGGCCCATGTTGACTCCAATGTGTCCCACTGTTGTGGCAAGTTGGCTGGATGTCCTTTGGGGGCTGGACCGTTCTTGATACACACAGGAAACTGTTGAACGCAAAAAAAAAAACAGCAGTGTTCCAGATCTTGACACAAAGCGGTGCGCCTGGTACCTACTACCATACCCCATTCAAAAGGTACTTAAATATAATATTTTGTCTTGCCCATTCAGTCGATGAATAGCACACGTACACAATCCATGTCTCAATTGTCTCGAGGCTTAAAAATCCTTCCTGTCTCCTCCCCTTCGTCTACACTGATTGAAGTGGATTTAACAAGTGACATCAATAAGGGATCATAGCTTTGACCTGTATTCGTCTGGTCGGTCTATGTCATGGAAAGAGCAGGTGTTCTCAATATCTGTATACTCAGTGTCTATAGACACAAGGAGATCATGCAGTGTACATGGAACCGCATTGCATAGACACAACGAGATAAGCTATGGAATGTAGCCATGCGGGCAGGTCAGTAGTGGGTGTTTGTGCGTGTGTGTGTGTGTGCATGTGTGTGTGTGTGTGTGTGTGTGTGCATGTGTGTGTGCGTGTTGTGTGCATGTGTGTGTGTGTGTGTGTGTGCATGTGTGCGTGCGTGTGGGTATACATGTGTGTGTGTGTTGGCGTGCGTGTGTTATGTGCGTGTGTGCACATGGTTTTGTATGGGTGCGTCTCTCTCGCGCTCCCTTTCTATCATGCTTTCTTGCCCAATCATATCTTTAAACATTGTCTCCGGGACTTAACGAGAGTGTTGCACATTGATATTGAGAGACTAGTCGGCATCTGCTCTGCTGGTCGTACTGAACCACTTAATCCGGTTAATTCATTCCTTGATTCCCAATCAGCCCCTAGTCTAATCATGGACAGGATCAACCCCCTCCCCCTCACTCTCACAGGAAATACTGTACTACCCTTCCCACATGCAAACGTTCTTGAGTAAAAGCGTGTTGAATCATCCCTTTGTCCCTGTCTTCATTTGAATATATTAACCATGGTATGTAGTCGTTTTATACCTACATTGGTTGTATGCGCTGACTGTAAGCCACTGTGGAGTAAGAGTATCTGCTAAGTGACCAAAATGTAAATGTACAAACTCATCAGCGCTCATTGCTGTGGGAACATCATTTTCCATTGAGGTCAAGCCTAACGACACGTTTGTTTGTTGTTTGTGCCTGAAGCTCCCATTGAAATAGGATGACTAAGTGAACATATGTAGCTGTTTGGAAAATGGGAATCGTGCCACCTTGCGACCTGTTTGTTCAAGAACACCCACGTGACCGGAACGTCTGGCTCCACTTGACGTTACATGGGACCAACACTAGGTGGTACTGTTGACCACATTTTCAATGTTAAGCTTCCAGCCAAGACGGACTGTATTGGTGCTGTATGGTTCCAGATTGCTTCAAATGGAAACTCACCCCAATGCTAGATATCTATTGTTGTACCCTTTAACTGAACTCTCTCAAATGAAGGAAAACGGCTTCTCCAGAATGGCTTTAATTTGCAAACCACTCCCAAATATTAGGGACATAATCTAACATGATTTAAAGCTGTCTTTTTAAAAATGTTTGTCATTATTTCTGAAAGCCTCATATGAACTACATCAGTTTTTGATGGTTTTATTATTTTATCCCAGAGATTTTGAAATTGTGTATGTTGTGTGTGTGAGCGTGCATATGAGCGAGCGAGTGTGTGGGCATGTGTGTCTGATGGATGGGGCTGCTCTGGAAACACTTTCTATCCTACTGTATGGGAACTGCAGATGTGTGTATGTGGCAGACCTGTGACTGAGAGAGACAACCTCCTTGAACCTTCATTCACAACACTGCTACATGAATCAAAATGAGTCAAAAACACACTAGTGATATTACTGTAACATTTTCACTCTTTCAACATCCAACATTTCCCTCAGAGGAGAAAGATTCTCTGAATCACAGCAGTCTGTCTGTGAGCGTAATAATGGGATAATGTCTTTATACTATGTATATAGCCAGCCAGGGCTAAGACAGGGTAATTCTATGTTGCTGTGTGTGTGTGTGTGTGTGTGTGTGTGTGTGTGTGTGTGTGTGTGTGTGTGTGTGTGTGTGTTTGGTCATCTGGGCAGTAATGGTGGTGACTACCAGGGCTGAAGCTCCCTCTGCAGGTCAAGCGGGTCAAACAGCCTCATAGCTTGCCGAGACCCCCCCTGTTTAGTGTTTCCAAAGCTGGACTGGTAGACAGGGCCTGCATCCCAAATGGCACCCTATTCCCTTTATAATGCACTACTTTTGAGGTCTCTGGTCACAAGTGGTGGGCTATATGGGGAATAGGGGGACATTTGGGACATAGAGGATGTTAATGCGAAACAAATGCTGAGAGGGTATCTTCTGAGACCTCGCTGGAGGACACAGTGGAAGTGCAATTGAATGCATGTGAACAAGAAACAAGCCCTTGTTGCAGCTTGTATCATAACTTTTATAGCCACACCAAGGGGCCTACATCACAGAAAATGAATTGTACAGAGTTGCTGACTCCCAAGAAGGAAGTTACAAGGGAACAATTAGGTGAAGTGTTTATCGGGCACTAAGCATCAATTGATCCTATATTAGGTGTAAAGTGGACATGGAGCAAAGATCTAAAGCGTGAATCTGCTGAGGGCTCCCAGAAAAGGAAGCGCTAATCTTTGCTTTAGCTCAGGCACATATGGCGTCACGGAGTCACAGTAGGATACACTTCAATCCCCCTTGATACATTTCCTGCCACAGCACAGGCTCCAGGTCAAACCCTGTGGGTCGGCACTGTAGAACCTGACACACAGCGCTTTAGGGTCTGAAATGTCTGTGTGTGTTTGTATGATTGTACTTAAAAATACAATTTTTTTAAGTTTTTGGTTTGGTTTCTTATGCTCCTGCCTCGATTGTGTTTCGTGTTGCCATGCAGGGCTCCCTTGTAAAAGAGACCTTGGTCTCAATGGGACTCCCCTCTCCTCTCCTAAATAAATAAATAATAGATCCCGTGGTCATGTATCAACATCCGTCTTTTCAACACCTATTGGCATTTGGACAAAACCCTACTGTTCACACAGCAGATTCAGCTCTCCTCTTCCCTGGCGATAGCACACGGTTACAGTCCGTTAACGATTGTCACTGAAGAGCTTCAAGTCGTCAAGGAGAAAACAAAAGTAGTCAGGCGCATGCTCGCCTGCAGCCTTAGATTCGTCTTGGCAAAATATTGACGGGGAAAGAAATGGGTGTCTTCTGTGCTGTTTGTTCTGCGTTAAATGCCAGCAATGGGATGACAGATCTGTTTAGGAGTGTCTCTACGTCTCCTCAGCTCTGTAGCTGGGATTGAAGTAGAGATGTATTGTAAGAGTGTAACTCCTTGAAAAAAATTCTTTATTATCTTTATTCTACAGCTACGTCGACCTACGTAATGCATCTGCATTTTGTGCACAAAACAGCACTTGATGCAGAGTGAGTTGATGCCTTTTGCTGCACTGCGAGGTTAAAGGACAAACACACACACACACACTCCGCCGGACCATCTGACGATAACGCATGTCTCATGTTCTGTCACAAGCTCTGTTGTCATTATATGATAAGATTATGGAACCTCCCAATGGCCAATCAATATTCACCAGGTAGGTGGCTACTGGCTAACGCCCTCATACAACCCTATAGAAATATAGTTTTTTTAACCTCTTTTACCTCTCACCGCATTAGATATAGTAGGCCTCTTAACCAAACGTGAAATATGCAAAGTGGTGAAAGTGTGCGGTTACAAGGCTAACATTTGGACATGAAAACAGGTTATCTTTGGAGGTGTCTGAAGGCTTCCTCATTAGAATTTGTCTTCGCCCCGTGCGTTTATTTACCAGCGTCCCCCGGGGTCGCCCTGACCCGTGTAATCACCCCGGCAACTATTTGGACAAGGCCTGAATCAAAGGTGCAGTGGGAAGCCTCTGACTTCCCAGGACTAAGTGGACATTTCCTAAGGAAACACGGAACAGATTGACTGGGCCCAGAGTGAGAATAATGCCCTCTTTGTGAGAAACGGGTCGGGGAGCCAGAGGTAGTATAGTCTAGCAGCAGCTCACCTACTCTTCCTCTCTTTCCGTTACTCACCATATCTCTCTCTGTCTCGTGTGCTCAATCTCTATCTGCCGATGGCTTACAGTAAAGTGGCTTACTTTGTTCGTGTCCTTTGCACTCTTGTAACAGGTGTTGTCGGTGGAAGAAGTTGAGGACCAAAGCACAGCGTTGTAAGAGTTCATCTTATTTAGTGAAAACTGAACACTGAATAACAAAACAACAAAGAAACAACCGGAACAGTTCTGTCTGGTGCAGAGACACAAAGACTGAAAACAACCACCCCCAAAACACAATGGAAAACAGGCTACCTAAATATGGTTCTCAATCAGGGACAACGATTGACAGCTGCCTCTGATTGAGAACCATACCAGGCCAAACACGGAAATAGCAAATCATAGACAAACTAACATAGACAACCCACCCAACTCACGCCCTGACCATACTAAAACAAAAGACAAAACAAAGGAACTAAGATCAGAACGTGACAATTCTTGACTGCTGGCCTGAAAGATATCATGACAGAAAATTCACATCATTGACATAGGTGTCAACATTTCATGTACTGTGGATCGCAAGTGATGTTCCTGTGGGACTGTCAAGTGTTTTGACAACCCCTAATGTTCCATCTTGAGAAGAGACCGTGGTAGACTGGTATAGTCTTTGAAGTGAGTAGACGACGTGCCAAGGGCTAAAGAAGGCAGGACATGTATCTAAAGGCCCAGAGGCGGACGTAATAACGGGTCAGAAATAGTTTCTTGCGTGTACTTTGCCCACAATGGCAGATTGAAAGGTTTCCCACCCTTGAAGATTGCAGAGACGATGGATTTAAAAAAGGATGTTTAGACGTTCCCCAACAGAACTGTTAAACAGTTGCTCTTTTTTTTGGAGGAGTTTATTAATCCATTCCCTTTAATTTATCCAAGGGGAGCTATCAGCTCAAACGGGTCGCCATTATTCCCTAAATCACATGGGCAAGTATGATACTGGATTTGTTTGCAGAAGCAGGATGAGCAGTGCGATATATTACTCATAAAAACTGTAATACTGCAACTAATAGTGTGGGCTCGGACGCACGAGCGCGCACACACACGGGTATGACATGCAGGGTGCATGACCCCTTGTAGTCAGTGAGCAGCCGACCTCTCCCTAGGGAACTCCAGCCAGTCACAGAATAGAGTGAATCACGGTGTGTGGGTGTAAGCAGACTAACCAACACTGGCAGTGAGAGCAGTCAATTATACTGGAACGAGCATTGTGCCCAGACGACCAACACACACACACACACACACACACACACACACACACACACACACACACACACACACACACACACACACACACACACACACACACACACGCACACGCACACACACACACACACACACACACACACACACACACACACACACACACACACACACACACACACACACACACACACACACACACACACACACACACACACACACACACACACACACACACACACACACACACACACACACACACACACAGCAACATAGAATTACCCTGTCTTAGCCCTGGCTGGCTATACATAGTATAAAGACATTATCCCATTATTACACAGACAGACTGCTGTGATTCAGAGAATCTTTCTCCTCTGAGGGAAATGTTGGATGTTGAAAGAGTGAACATGTTACAGTAATATCACTAGTGTGTTTTTGACCAATTGTGATTCATGTAGCCGAGTAGCGTTGAGGAGACAGAAGAATAGTGCCATGGATAGGTTGATAACAGGAATGTGTTTAGTGTCTGTGATTCTGTAATTATACACAGCCATGTTCAGTAGGACACACCCATGGTTGAACTGGGAATTGAAAGGTGGGGGAGCCCTATTTGGAGGGGTTTAGGGTAAGGGTTGAGCCAAGGTTGAACATAAGGCTAGGTTAGGGTTATGCAAAGACTAGGTTTGGGGTTAGTATTTGTATCCTACTCATTTTCGGAACCAATACGATGCTGGAGTTTGGCTCCTACCTGGCTTTCTTTTTGACTCAAGGTGTGGAACAAAATCACACGTTTCTTACTGGACACCATCAAATACCTCCCCATTGCAGTGTGTTTCAAAACCTTTCCTTCTACTGAACACAACCTAGGTTTTCTCAGACTGACATGTGAGCCCGGGAGAGCGGGAGGAGGAAGAGGGAGTCTTTGTCAGTCTTTCCAAAACGAGCTCTGGGCTCCTCTGGCTGGCCTGACTCTGGCTCCGCTCTGACAAGACTCCCAGCTGCAGCGTAGCCAAGATGTCGGCTTGAAGGCCAATCAACCCAACCCCAGCCCTGAGAGAGACGAGGGCTCAGGTTCAACTCACACGTGGACTCTCCATAGAGGTGTAAGGTGAGCTTCCCTGATAACTATATCTATCATTGCGTGTGCCGTGAGTAAACCTGCATTAGTTAAATTGTTTGAGTGGGTGATGAAGATTGTGAGATTGTGGTGGAAATGTTTGATTACTGAAATTATTATGGAGGTGTTATTACCGTAACCGAACACTGAAAATACTGTATATTATGGTTCTGTGTTATGACAATGTGTTATGACACGGTATTAACTAATGAGAGAGAATTAGGCCACATTGTTTGTAACTTAAAATGATTTTTTAAAACATATTTTGGACATAATGTTGCTGCCACCGTCTCTTATGACCGAAAATAACTTCTGGACATCAGAACAGCGATTATTCTCCACAAACTGGCAGAAGCTTTTTTTTTCCTTTAACGAGTCCGACGAGCCCGGCGTGAACGACATACTGCTTTCCAGGGAATAGGCCCAAATCCCCATCATTTGCGTGAAGAGATGACGGATGAAAAGAGGACGAAGGTCAGGCTGCTTTCTGAGAATTAGTAGGCGATCAACGCCTTCCGTTCTTCTAGCTAACGTGCAATCATTGGAAAATAAAATCGACAACCTACGAGTAAGATTAAACTACCAACGGGACATTAAAAACTGTAATATCTTATGCTTCACAGAGTCGCGGTTGAACGACGACATTATCAACGTACAGCTGGCTGGGTAAACGCTGTGTCGGCAGGATTGAACAGCGGCGCCTGGTAAGACAAGGGGCGGCGGACTATGAATATATGTAAACAACAGCTGGTGCATGATATCTAAGGAAGTCTTGAGGTTTTGCTTGCCTGAGGTAAAGTATCTCGTGATAAGTTGTGAACCACACTATTTACCTAGAGAGTTTTCATCTGTATTTTTCGTAGCTGTCTACAGACCACACTCAATGAGCTGTATACCGCCATAAGCAAACAGGAAACGCTCATCCAGAGGTGGCTCTCCTACTGGCCGGGGACTTTAAATGCAGGGAAACTTAAATCTGTTTTACCAAATTTCTATCAGCATGTTAAATTTGCAACCAGAGGGAAAATAACTCTGGACCACCTATATCCACACACAGAGACACATACAAAGTTCTCCCTCACCCTCCATTTGGCAAATCTGACCATAATTCCATGTTCTTGATTCCTGCATACAAGCAAAAATTAAAGCAGGAACTAGATCAATAAAAAGTGGTCAGATGAAGCAGATGCTAAACTACAGGACTGTTTTGCTAGCACAGACTGGAATATGTTCTGGGATTCTTCCAATGGCATTGAGGAGTACACCACATCAGTCATTGACTTCATCAATAAGTGCATCGATGACGTCGTCCCCACAGTGATCGTACATACCCCAACCAGAAGCCATGGATTACAGGCAGCATCCGCACTGAGCTAAAGGCTAGAGCTGCCGCTTTCAAGGAACGCTTTCAAGAACCGCTATGCCCTCCGACGAACCATCAAACAGGCAAAGCGTCAATACAGGACTAAGATCGAGTCGTACTACACCGGCTCTGACGCTCGTCGGATGTGGCAGGGCTTGCAAACCATTACAGACTACAAAGGGAAGCACAGCCGAGGGCTGCCCAGTGACACGTGCCTACCGGACGAGCTAAACTACATCTATGCTCGCTTCGAGGCGAATAACACTGAAACATGCGTGAGAGCACCAGCTGTACCGAAAAACTGTGTGATCACGCTCTCCGCAGCAGATGTGAGTAAGACCTTTAGACAGGTCAACATTCACAAGGCCGCAGGGACAGACGGGTTACCAGGCCGTGTACTGAGAGCATGCACTGACCAACTGGCAAGTGTCTTCACTGACATTTTCAACCTCTCCCTGTCCGAGTCTGTAATACCAACATGTTTTTAAGCAGACCACCATAGTGTCTGTGCCCAACAACACTAAGGTAACCCGCCTAAATGACTACCGACCTGTAGCACTCACGTCTGTAGCCATGAAGTGCTTTGAAAGGCTGGTCATGGCTCATATCAACATCCTCATCCCAGAAACCCTAGACTCACTCTAATTTGCATACCGCCCCAACAGATCCACAAATTATGCAGTCTCTATTGCACTCCACACTGCCCTTTCCCACCTGGACAAAAGGAACACCTACATGAGATTGTTATTCATTGACTACAGCTCAGCGTTCAACACCATAGTCCCCTCAAAGCTCATCAATAAGCTAAGGACCCTGGGACTAAACACCTCCCTCTGCAAATGGATCCTGGACTTCCTGACGGCCCGCCCCCAGGTGGTAAGGGAAGGTAACAACACATCCGCCACGCTGATCCTCAACACAGGGGCCCGTCAGGGGTGCGTGCTCAGCCCCCTCCTGTACTCCCTGTTCACTCATGACTGCACGACCAGTCACGACTCCAACACCATCATTAAATTTGCCGATGACACAACAGTTGTAGGCCTGATCACCGACAACAACAAGACAGCATACGTCATAGACGTGGTAGTGTGGACAACAACCTCTCCCTCAATGTGATCAAGACAAAGGAGATGATTGTGGACTACAGGAAAAGGAGGACCGAGCACACCCCAATTCTCATCAACGTGTCCACAGCACCAACAAACTAACATGGTCCAAGCACATCATCACAGTCGTGAAGCAGGCAAAACAAAACCTATTCCCCCTCAGGAGACTGAAAAGATATGGCATCTGTCCTCAGATCCTCAAAAAGTTCTACAGCTGCACCATCGAGAGCATCCTGACTGGTTGCATCACTGCCTGGTATGGCAACTGCTCTGCCTCCGACCGCAAGGCACTACAGAGGGTAGTGCGAACGGCATAGTACATCACTGGGGCCAAGCTTCCTGCCATCCAGGACCTCTATACCAGGCGGTGTCAGAGGAAGGCCCATAAAATTATCAAAAGTCTCCGGCCACCCTAGTCATAGGCTGCTCTCTCTGCTACCACACGGCAAGTGGTACCGGAGCGCCAAGTCTAGGTCCAAGAGGCTTCTAAACAGCTTCTACCCCCAAGCCATAATACTCCTGAACAGCTAGTCAAATGGCTACCCAGACTATTTGCATTGCCCTCCCCCTCTTTTACGCAGCTGCTACTCCCTGTTATTATTTATGCATAGTGGGTTGTGCCGTGAGGGAGATCTTTGTGGGCTATACTCGGCCTTGTCTCAGGATGGTAAGTTGGTGTTTGGAGATATCCCGCAAGTGGTGTTGGCAAAGTGGGTGGGGTTATATTCTGCCTGTTTGGTACTGCCCTGTGATATCATCGGACGGGGCCACAGTGTCTCCCGACCCCTCCTGTCTCAGCCTCCAGTATGTATTCTGCAATAGTTCATGTGTCGGGGGGCTAGGGTCAGTTTGTTATATCTGGAGTATTTCTCCTGTCTTATCCGGTGTCCTGTGTGAATTTAAGTATGCTCTCTCTAATTCTTTCTCTCTTTCTAATTCTCTCTCTCTTTTTCTCTTTCTTTCTTTCTTTCTTTCTTTCTTTCTTTCTTTCTTTCTTTTTTCTCTCGGAGGACCTGAGCCCTAGGACCATGCCTCAGGACTACCTGGCATGATGACTCCTTGCTGCTCCCAGTCCACCTGGTCGTGCTGCTGCTCCAGTTTCAACTGTTCTGGCTGCGGCTATGGAACCCTGACCTGTTCACCGGACGTGCTACCTGTCCCAGACCTGCTGTTTTCAACTCTCTAGAGACAGCAGGAGTGGTAGAGATACTCTGAATGATCGGCTATGAAAAGCCAACGGACATTTACTCCTGAGGTGCTGACCTGTTGCACCCTCTACAACCACTGTGATTATTATTATTTGACCCTGCTGGTCATCTATGAACATTTGAACATCTTGACTATGTTCTGTTATAATCTCCACCCGGCACAGCCAGACGAGGACTAGCCACTCCTCATAGCCTGGTTCTTCGCTAGGTATCTTCCTAGGTTCTGGCCTTTCTAGGGAGTTTTTCCTAGCCACCGTGCTTCTACACCTGCATTGCTTGCTGTTTGGGGTTTTAGCACTTTGTGACATCAGCTGATGTAAGAAGGGCCTCATAAATAAATGCATGTGAATAATACAATTTGATTTGATTTGATTTAGTTACTGTTGTGTAAATGTTGAATTACATCGATTATGTATAGGTTGAATGGCTTAGACAGACACTGAGCCGAGCTCTATAAATACTAAAACACATACTTAGTCCAGTCTCTCTACTCTAGAGGAAGTAGAACCAGACTGGCTGTTCAGATCTATTTACTGTCCCCCCTCCCATACAGTACACTCACTCACTCACTCACTCACTCACTCACTCACTCACTCACTCACTCACTCACTCACTCACTCACTCACTCACTCACTCACTCACTCACTCACTCACCCCCCCTCCCTATTCTGCCTCTTTTCTCACCACCAACTCTGCCCCCAACAAGTGAAACAACATGACGGCGTTGTTTAGAAGACAGCTGTGACGTCCTCCTGAAGTGGACTGACTCCTCCTGGTTTCAATATGGCTCTCTATACTGTCTGTAGTCCAGAGGAGTTCTCCATAGCTGCAGTGGGCAGTCAGACAAAGGGGACTGGCTCTCCCTGCACTCGCAATGAAGCGTACTACCATTGGGCTCAGCTGTTTGTAATACTGGCAGAGCAGCCCGGACTGCTACACACGTAAATCATGCCACATGCTCCAGCAAGCCCAGATGAGAAGGGAGAGACGGAGGCCCTTCTAGGGGGAGAGGATACATCTAATTTCATACAATCTACTGCTGTGGTAGGGAAACTCGGAAGCACTATAATGGCTAGTCTTGTCATCTTAAATTTGATTGTGTGTCCAGTTTATGCCCGGCTATTGCTATGTTCTAGATATGAGTACACTCTTAGAAAAAAAGGGTTCCAAAAGTGTTTTTCTGCTGTCCCCATAGGAGAACCCTATTTGGTTCCAGGTAGAACCCTTTCTGGTTCCATGTAGAACCATCTGTGGAAAGGGTTCTACATGGAACCCAGAATGGTTATTCAAAGGCTTATCCTATGGGGACAGCTGAAGAAACCTTTTGGGTTTTAGATACACTCTTAGAGAAAAAAAAGTGCTATGTCGATACAGATATAGCAACTCGTAAGATGACTCACTGATTTCAGTTGATCTTTCAGTACAATATATAGAAAATGTGTGAAATGAGCACACTGTGGCCTTTCAGGGATAGAAAAGAATCGCCACATTATCTGTATCATAAATCACGAGATCATCATCGCGATATCCTCCCCTTTCCACGGTGAGCTGTTGCTCCTTCAATCGCCTATTCCTCCCGTTGATGTACCCGTCGGCGTGAAGAGTGAGGTGGAGTAGGTGGGCTGTCAGACTGCTAGGAGGTGCAGCCTTTGCTGGCTGAAGAACGCAGCCTCTTGCCTTTGTAGACGGCTATCTAGAGGAGATATACTGCATCGGTAACAACATGGCAGGGAGTGCAGGTAACACTCATACCCGGAGCACTTTTACTGTTCCCCCTTAGTTGAAGTCTGATTTCATGCCTCCGCATTTTTGGAATCCCTTCTGTCCCCTCTCTGCTGTCACTTGTACTCTCCATGTGTCCTTCCACACACACTAATAGAGATTTCCAAGTGGAAAGCCTTGAGTCTGGGCTTCTCTTCATTCAGAACCATTTGAGATCAACATCTGGAGTGTATATGACGATTGAAAACACTCATCTGTGCTATTTACCTGGTCTCTCATGTTGACAGTCTCCCCTATTGACTGTGAGTGTGTGTACGCGTTTTAAGGATGACTGCTTGTGATGAAGTGTTCTAGGGTTGCAGAGCAGGCCCCTTTGTTTTTCCTGGAAGGGCTTCAGTCAGCTCCTCTCCTATTGGCTGTCTCTCACGGCTTGTCCCAAAGCACCAACCGGACGTGACATCACGAGCCTGGCAGTCTCAGGCCAGACAGACATGGTGGAAGGTAGACTCAATGGCTAATATGAGGCGATCATTTCCCGTTTCATTGCAGGAGTCAGTCAGTCAGTCTCTCTCCCTCCATGTTCAATTCAATTCCATTTGTTTTATTGGCATGATGTAACAATGTACATATTGCCAAAGCTTACTTTGGAGATTTACAATATTAACATAATGAAAATAATAATAATCAATATTGACTGTCCCTCAACTTATGGCAGGCAGCAATGTAGAGCTCTGCCACAGCTATCTGCGTCTTCCCCCAACAGGACGGATGCCTATTCTCATCAGAGAGGTCTTTGTAACCTTGAATAAGGGTTTCGAATTTGGGGAAATGTTTTTTGGGGGAAATTGTGTTATATATATATATATTTTTTTTTAAAATATTAGGAAATGCAGCTCTTTCTCAGGTTCTACTGTGGTAGAGTGGTTGCACAGCTTTTCCTCTACACAGGGAGACAGATTTTCCTGTGTCCACCCTTCTCAATGGCAAGGCCAGTATATTGTCAAGGTCTTTGTCAAGGTTTTTGTTAGGTTTTGATCAGCAACCATGGTCAAATAGTTTGCCACGGTGTACTGTCGACTTAGGGCCAGAGAGCACTGAATTTTACTTTGTGCTTGTGCTTCCCAAGAAGTAATGTAGTTTTGTTTTGACTGTGTAATTTAGTTTATTCTGATTGATTGGATGTTCTGGTCCTGAGGCTTCAGTGTGTTAGTAGAACAGGTTTGTGAACTCAGCCCCAGGACCAGCTGGATGAGGGGTCACTTTTCTTTGCTCGGCTCTTCGCATTGCAGTCCTTGGTAATGATATGAAAGGGGATCACTTTATTTTAGTTGTTTCCAAAAACCACATTTCTTGTTTTTGAGTTTTTATTATTAGTGGATATTGGCCTAATTCTGCCCTGCATACATTGTTTGTAGTTTTCCTCTGGACATGTAGGATACTCTTACAGAACTCTGCATGCAGGGTTTCAATGGGGTGTTTGTCCCTTGGGTGACATTTTGTTTTGCAAGTGGACCGCACACCTCGCTGCCACAAAGTGCAATTGGTTCAATGACACATCAAATTAGTTTTATCCGATTGTTTTTATAGGTATTTCAATTTTCATTCGTTTTTTTAATGGCGTGCTTTCTCTCCTCAGTTCATTTACTGCCTCATTAAAGGTGTCCAGTTCAGCTTATTTCCAAACCTAAGTAATTGTAGTGTGTGCAGGCAGGGGAGTTGCCAGAATTCTGGGGCCCCATGGAAGAAAAAAAATACCGGGCCCCTAACATAGAAATCAGAATGTTTCAGATTAAAATAACATACTGAACAATATGTGTTATCAAATGTACTAACTATAAGCTTCTGCTGCTCTATACTACAATTGTGCAGATTCTAGTTTCCAACTTCATCCTTTGCCTATATTGACAGTATTGCCAACATTGTTTTGGTTCCTAATGTTAACAAAAGCTGTCTGTGTCACAAGATTTGTTATTCTGCTTCATTATAAACAACTACACAATTGGTGACTTGTTTTTTAATATATGGCATTGTAGTCAGTTTTATGAAGATATGACCAATGATCCCTGTTTCAGATGAAATTACAAACTCTTATAAACAAGGCTAACCCTCTTCTGCCCTACGCGCAATTCATAAATATTTGCCTAAATAACATACCCCACCTAAAAAAAAGTTCCTGACTCCGGGCATAAATGGGGTACCTACAGAGAACAGGCATCTGTGAAACTGCGACTGTAGTGTCGAGACATTATGTGGACATTCCTGAGTAAGTTCAACAGGAGATGAACCATAGCAGTAAATACTCTGAAACAGTGTTTTGCCCATCCCCGGGCAGGCTTGGATAAACAAAACTCAAGAGGTCACACTGCACCAAGAGCCCGGCGTCGAGCCTTCTTGTGAGCAAACTAATTTATAATGTCTTTTAGAGTTTCATTTTCCAACTAACTGGTTTTCAATTGAAGGGATGGCAAGGCTGTTCAACCTGTCTTGGCACATTGCATATCTTAGATAGTTCTTTATACGTTTCATCTTACTGAAGGCACGTTCACCTCCAGCAACTGTTACAGGCATTGTACAGAAGATTCGCAGTGCAGTGCACACCTCTCCATAAATACCCTGTAGCTGCATCTCGTGGATGGCAATTCAGGAGCTCTTACAGGAGAAAGACCATCTGAAGAAGTGACACCATATATCGGCTTTAGATGTCGCACATTTTCAAATCCATCTGTGAGATACTTGGAGTACTTGTTTCTCAACTTGTGGCAAGATACACAAGTTTGGTTTTCAGTCATTTTCCTAAGTGTAAGTATTGGGGAAAACTCCTCGCACATAGCTGCAATCGTGTGGAAGCGCATGTCCAAATGACTGATTATACTATCCAGTTTAGCAAAATCCAGTGTCTGACTTCTGTTCGTTTGCTATGTCATCTTCAGTCTCATCGGGGGAAGCGTTTTCTTTTTTCCTGACGGCTCCTCTGTTCACTGTGAAACTGAATAGTAACACCCCATTTATTTTATTCCTGCAGTGCCTTAATGTGAGCTGATTCAGTGTCCGGAGAAATATTTCCTGACTGAAGAATTAGGCTTCTATTCTCAATACGCTGCAAAAAAACGTTTACCCAGAAAGTGAGCAGGAAGACGGCCTTCTCTGGCCACAGTGCTTGGATCATCTAAAGCCTCGTCTTCCTCACTTCAAACCTGTCCATACTCTTCCTTTCCCTTATCACTGGCTTGTTCGATCTACTCTGTCACCCCTTCACTGGCACAGGTGCTCCTCTTTCACTCCTCTTCCTTCCTCCCTCCCTGCTCTCCTCTGCATCAGAGTCTGTCTGACAGCTTTCTGCTGAGATCCTGCCTACCCGGGGCTCTCTAGGCACTAGGAGGTGAGTAAACAAAAGGGATTTTAGGTTTAATGCCATACCAAACATTTACTACTGAAAGAAAAACACTTTCGAATAGTATACATATCAAACAGAAAATGTATTCAAGTGTGCCTAAGTCATCACGTGCCTTACTTTACATATTGGAAAATGGTCTAGTTATGCAGCTGCCGCTGTAAAAACAACTGCCTCAACTCCCAAGGTCCGCTGTTTCAACTGCACAGTAGTAGACACACATTGGGATCTTTGTCTACATTAGTAGTAGTAGCATCTACAGTATGGGCAGGTAGGCTACATGTTAGGTTTGAATTTGAGTCGAGCTCGCTAACAAATATCCTGCAAAAATTGGGGAATACAGTTAGAATGATATCTAAATAATAGCTAATTAGTTGGGTTTTCGATGCTTGATCTCTGATTATGGTTTTAATTTTAATCACAGATGAAATGATAAACAAATATGTTTCTAAACCCCTAAATGGGGCCCCATTCATGCTCCGCTGTAGGCCATGTGCTTTGGGTGACAGCAGGCACAGGTCATCTGCGAAGAGTAGGAATTTAACCTCTGGATTGTGGAAACTAACACCAGGGGCTGAAGATTTTTCTAGATTAGTGGCAAATTAGTTTATGTAAATATTGAAGAGTGTAGGGCTCAGATTGCAACCCTGGCGAAGGCCCTGTCCCTTGTTAAAGAAAGATGTTATTTCCTTGCAAATTTTCATGCTGCACCTATTGCCAGTGTACATTGATTTAATTATGTCATATGTTTTACCCCCTACACCACTTTAATTAACTTTGTAGAAGTATGCCAAATAGAATCAAATACTTTTTGGAAGTCAATAAAGCATGTGTACATTTTGGTATTATTTTGGTGGACATGTTATCTATCAGGGTGTGTATATGTAAATATGATTGGCCGTGCGATGTTGTGGTATAAACACAATTTGGCTTTTACTAAAGAAATTGTGCTTATTAACTCGTATTAACTTGTTTTGTCTTATGGGTCAAAAATATAGTAATACCAGCCACTATAAATTATCTTTTTTCAACTTTAAATTTTAAGACTTTTCCTAGAGTGACCCCAACATTAGTCAAAGTGAAACATCACCTTTGTTCATATTTCCATGAAAGCTGTTCACCACCAGGGTACAAAGATTGTCTTATGACCCGCAGTTTAAAATAATTTACACACCAAAAAAACACAAAACCACAAGACACACACACACACACACACACACACACACACACACACACACACACACACACACACACACACACACACACACACACACACACACACACACACACACACACACACACACACACACAATGACAAATTGAGATTATGTGTGCTACTGATTGAACTCAGCCAGCAGCCCCTGAAGAGGAAGATCACCATGGTTGGCACAGTTAGAAAGAACAAGCCTGAGATCCCCCCTGCACTCCTCGCAACAAGGGGGAGAGAGGCCTTCTCATCAAAGTTTGCCATCACCCCCACCAGCAATCTAGTTTCTTACCTCCCAAAGAGGAACAAGAATGTGGTCCTCCTGAGCACACTGCACAAAACGGCTGAGATCAGTGATGGTGAGGACAGGAAGCCAGCCATCATCCTGGACTACAACCACAACAAAGGAGTCGTGGACAACATGGACAATGTGATTGGAAGCTGCAGGAGGATAACTGCCCGCTGGCCCCTGGTCATCATCCATAACATCATTGATGTGTCCTCATACAATGCCATTGTGATATGAAATAAGATCAACCCTACCTGGATGCCTGATATCGGAACAAGAGATGGCTGTTCCTGGAGCAGCTAGGAAAGGCACTTGTAAACCCACACATTCAAAGAAGGGAACGCCTCCCACGCACAGCAGCCTCTGCAGCGCTTGTGAAAGCTGTTCAGGGGGCTGAATCTTGTCCTGATCCACCTGAGGCTGTAGCTGGGGCAGGCAAGAGGAGGAGATGCCAATTCTGCCCCCCAAAGAAGGACTGCAAAACAAATACTATGTGTTGCACATGTGAGAAAAATGTCTGCAAAGTCCATGCACACACACTTGCATACTGACCTACATGTTCTAATTAGAGATTATTGATTTATGTTGATTTATGATTTTTGTTCATCTAATAGTTTTTTTGCACTATTGGTAGAGCCTGTAAGTAAGCATTTCACTGTAAGGTCTACCTACACCTGTATTCAGCGCACGTGACAAATCAACTTTGATTTGATTTGATTCACCGAGTGTCCCTCAGTGAACGTTTATAGCTTTAAAATCTCACAGTAATTAGGGTGTAAATTACCATTATTTGGGTCTCTGTGCTTTTGGTTTGATGGTGTTCTAAGTGTTAAACCACTCTCTCTCTCTCTCTCTCTCTCTCTCTCTCTCTCTCTCTCTCTCTCTCTCTCTCTCTCTCTCTCTCTCTCTCCCTCTCTCTGTTAAACCAATCATGTTTTGCTTAGTATTCTGTTTCAGAAAGATAGACTTTCTGGAGGAGTGGGTGTAAAAATAATGTAATTTGCTCTGTCAATTCTTTCCTCTTTTCCTTTCCCTCTTTGTTTAGTGTGTAACTGAGAATAATGGTGGGATGTTGGATGATATTGTTAAAGAGTAGCCAGTCCTGCCAGACCACCGCTTTCTCACCATTTCTCTCCCGGTCTCTCTTTATTCTCTCTGCTCTCACCGCACCTCCTCTCTCTCGCTCTGCTCTCACCACTCCTCCTATCTCTCTCTGCTCTCACCGCTCCTCCTCTTCTCTCTGCTCTCACCGCTCCTCCTATCTCTCTCTGCTCTCACCGCTCCTCCTCTATCTCTCTGTGCTCTCACCACTCCTCCTCTCTCTCTGCTCTCACCGCTCCTCTCTCTCTCACGCTCTCTGCTCTCAACGTTCCTCCTCTCTCTCTCTCTCTCTGCTCTCACCGCTCTTCCTCTCTCTCTCTCTCTCTCTGCTCTCAGTGCTACTCCTCTCTCTCTCTGCTCTCACCGCTCCTCCTCTCTCTCTCTGCTCTCACCGCTCCTCCTCTCTCTCTCTCTGCTCTCACCGCTCCTCCTCTCTCTCTCTGCTCTCACCGCTCCTCCTCTCTCTCTCTCTCTCTGCTCTCACCGCTCCTCCTCTCTCTCTCTCTGCGCTCACTGCTCCTCCTATCTCTCTCTCTGCTCTCACCGCTCCTCCTCTCTCTCTCTCTGCTCTCACCACTCCTCCTCTCTCTCTCTGCTCTCACCACTCCTCCTCTCTCTCTCTGCTCTCACTTCTCCTTCTCTCTCTCTCTGCTCTCACCGCTCCTCCTCTCTCTCTCTGCTCTCACCACTCCTCATATCTCTCTCTCTGCTCTCCCCGCTCCTCCTCTATCTCTCTGTGCTCTCACCACTCCTCCTCTCTCTCTGCTCTCACCGCTCCTCTCTCTCTCACGCTCTCTGCTCTCAATGTTCCTCCTCTCTCTCTCTCTCTCTGCTCTCACCGCTCTTCCTCTCTCTCTCTCTCTCTGCTCTCAGTGCTACTCCTCTCTCTCTCTGCTCTCACCGCTCCTCCTCTCTCTCTCTCTGCTCTCACTTCTCCTTCTCTCTCTCTCTGCTCTCACCGCTCCTCCTCTCTCTCTCTCTCTGCTCTCACCACTCCTCATATCTCTCTCTCTGCTCTCACCACTCCTCCTCTCTCTCTCTCTGCTCTCACCACTCCTCCTCTCTTTCTCTCTGCTCTCACCACTCCTCCTCTCTCTCTCTGCTCTCACCACTCCTCCTCTCTCTCTCTCTGCTCTCACTTCTCCTTCTCTCTCTCTCTGCTCTCACCGCTCCTCCTCTCTCTCTCTCTCTGCTCTCACCACTCCTCATATCTCTCTCTCTGCTCTCACCACTCCTCCTCTCTCTCTCTGCTCTCACCGCTCCTCCTCTCTCTCTCTCTGCTCTCACCTCTCCTCCTCTCTCTCTCTGCTCTCACCACTCCTCCTCTCTCTCTGCTCTCACCACTCCTCTCTCTCTCTCTCTCTCTCTCTCTCTCTCTCTCTCTCTCTCTCTCTCTCTGTGTTCTCACCGCCCCTCCTCTCTCTCTGCTCTCACCACTCCTCCTCTCCTTCTCTCTCTCTCTGTTCTCACCACTCCTCCTCTCTCTCTGCTCTCACCACTCCTCCTCTCTCTCTCTGCTCTCACCACTCCTCCTCTCTCTCTCTTCCCACCACTCCTCCTCTCTCTCTGCTCTCACCCCTCCTCCTCTCTCTCTCTGCTCTCACCACTCCTCCTCTCTCTCTCTGCTCTCACCACTCCTCCTCTCTCTCTCTGCTCTCACTTCTCCTTCTCTCTCTCTCTGCTCTCACCACTCCTCCTCCTCTCTCTCTCTCTGCTCTCACCGCTCCTCCTCTCTCTCTCTGCTCTCACCACTCCTCCTCTCTCTCTCTCTCTGCTCTCCCCGCTCCTCCTCTCTCTCTCTGCTCTCACCGCTCCTCCTCTCTCTCTCTCTCTCTGCGCTCACTGCTCCCCCTATCTCTCTCTCTGCTCTCACCGCTCCTCCTCTCTCTCTCTCTGCTCTCACCACTCCTCCTCTCTCTCTCTGCTCTCACCACTCCTCCTCTCTCTCTCTCTGCTCTCACTTCTCCTTCTCTCTCTCTGCTCTCACCGCTCCTCCTCTCTCTCTCTCTCTGCTCTCACCACTCCTCATATCTCTCTCTCTGCTCTCACCACTCCTCCTCTCTCTCTCTGCTCTCACCACTCCTCCTCTCTTTCTCTCTGCTCTCACCACTCCTCCTCTCTCTCTCTGCTCTCACCACTCCTCCTCTCTCTCTCTCTGCTCTCACTTCTCCTTCTCTCTCTCTCTGCTCTCACCGCTCCTCCTCTCTCTCTCTCTGCTCTCACCACTCCTCATATCTCTCTCTCTGCTCTCACCACTCCTCCTCTCTCTCTCTGCTCTCACCACTCCTCCTCTCTCTCTCTGCTCTCACCTCTCCTCCTCTCTCTCTGCTCTCACCTCTCATCCTCTCTCTCTGCTCTCACCACTCCTCCTCTCTCTCTCTCTCTCTCTCTCTCTCTCTCTCTCTCTCTCTCTCTGTGTTCTCACCGCTCCTCCTCTCTCTCTGCTCTCACCACTCCTCCTCTCTCTCTCTGCTCTCACCACTCCTCCTCTCTCTCTCTCTGTTCTCACCGCTCCTCCTCTCTCTCTGCTCTCACCACTCCTCCTCTCTCTCTCTGCTCTCACCACTCCTCCTCTCTCTCTCTGCTCTCACCACTCCTCCTCTCTCTCTCTGCTCTCACCACTCCTCCTCTCTCTCTCTCTGCTCTCACTTCTCCTTCTCTCTCTCTCTGCTCTCACCGCTCTTCCTCTCTCTCTCTCTGCTCTCACCGCTCCTCATATCTCTCTCTCTGCTCTCACCACTCCTCCTCTCTCTCTCTGCTCTCACCACTCCTCCTCTCTTTCTCTCTGCTCTCACCGCTCCTCCTCTCTCTCTCTGCTCTCACCTCTCATCCTCTCTCTCTCTGCTCTCACCACTCCTCCTCTCTCTCTCTCTCTCTCTCTCTCTGTGTTCTCACCGCTCCTCCTCTCTCTCTGCTCTCACCACTCCTCCTCTCCTTCTCTCTCTCTCTGTTCTCACCGCTCCTCCTCTCTCTCTCTCTGCTCTCACTTCTCCTTCTCTCTCTCTCTGCTCTCACCGCTCTTCCTCTCTCTCTCTCTGCTCTCACCGCTCCTCATATCTCTCTCTCTGCTCTCACCGCTCCTCCTCTCTCTCTCTGCTCTCACCACTCCTCCTCTCTTTCTCTCTGTTCTCACCGCTCCTCCTCTCTCTCTCTGCTCTCACCTCTCATCCTCTCTCTCTCTGCTCTCTCCACTCCTCCTCTCTCTCTCTCTCTCTCTCTCAATCTCTCTCTCTCTCTCTCTCTCTCTCTCTCTCTGTGTTCTCACCGCTCCTCCTCTCTCTCTGCTCTCACCACTCCTCCTCTCTCTCTCTGCTCTCACCACTCCTCCTCTCTCTCTCTGCTCTCACCACTCCTTCTCTCTCTCTGCTCTCACCACTTCCTCTCTCTCTCTCTCTGCTCTCACCTCTCCTCATATCTCTCTCTCTCTGCTCTCACCACTCCTCCTCTCTCTCTCTGCTCTCACCACTCCTCCTCTCTTTCTCTCTGCTCTCACCGCTCCTCCTCTCTCTCTGCTCTCACCTCTCATCCTCTCTCTCTCTCTCACCACTCCTCCTCTCTCTCTCTCTCTTTCTCTTTCTCTCTCTCTCTCTCTCTCTCTCTCTCTCTCTCTCTCTCTCTCTCTCTCTCTCTCTCTCTCTCTCTCTCTCTCTGTTCTCTCTCTCCTCCTCTCTCTGTGTTCTCACCACTCCTCCTCTCTCTCTGCTCTCACCACTCCTCCTCTTCTCCTCTCTCTCTGTTCTCACCACTCCTCCTCTCTCTCTGCTCTCTGTTCCACTCCTCCTCTCTCTCTCTGCTCTCACCGCTCCTCCTCTCTCTCTCTGCTCTCTCCACTCCTCCTCTCTCTCTCTCTCTCTCTGTTCTCACCGCTCCTCCTCTCTCTCTGCTCTCACCACTCCTCCTCTCCTTCTCTCTCTCTCTGTTCTCACCGCTCCTCCTCTCTCTCTGCTCTCACCACTCCTCCTCTCTCTCTCTCTGCTCTCACCGCTCCTCCTCTCTCTCTCTGCTCTCACCACTCCTCCTCTCTCTCTCTCTCTCTCTCTCTGTGTTCTCACCACTCCTCCTCTCTCTCTCTCTCTCTGTGTTCTCACCACTCCTCCTCTCTCTCTCTCTCTCTGTTCTCACCGCTCCACCTCTCTCTCTGCTCTCAACACTCCTCCTCTCTCTCTCTCTCTCTGTGTTCTCACCGCTCCACCTCTCTCTCTCTCTCTGTGTTCTCCTCCTCTCTCTCTCTCTCTCTCTCTGCTCTCACCGCTCCACCTCTCTCTCTGCTCTCACCGCTCCTCCTCTCTCTCTGCTCTCACCGCTCTTCCTCTCTCTCTCTGCTCTCACCGCTCCTCCTCTCTCTTTCTATCTGCTCTCACCGATCCTCCTCTCTCTCTGCTCTCACCTCTCATCCTCTCTCTCTGCTCTCACCACTCCTCCTCCTCTCTCTGCTCTTTCTCTTTCTCTCTCTCTCTCTCTTCTCTCTCTCTCTCTCTCTGTGATGGTCTGTGAAGAACCTCTCTCAGTTCTTCTCCTCTCCACTCTGTGTTCTCACCGCTCCTCCTCTCTCTGCTTAAAAAGATCCTCCTCTCCTTATCTCTCTCTCTCTGGTTCTCAAAGTACAGAATCCTGTCTCTCTGCTCAAAAGTCAATGAAAGTGTTATTCCAGTTTAAGTGGTTGATGCTTTTGTTGTCAAAGGTTGAGCACCACTTAACACTGTTAGTTCTACAATCCTTGTAAGAGCATGTGTCAGTTAACAGCTGCACTGTTATTATTGTGCATTTCACAGTAACTTCACAGCAATTAGTTGCCTGGAAGTTGCTGTGAATTTTCTGTCACCTAACTGGCAACCAATCAGCAGTCAGTAAGTTATTTTAAAATCTCTAGTAACTGAACAGCCAGTAACTGCCAGTAGTAAATTACTTGCAACTAGCTTCCACTAATGGTTGGCACAATTACTACATATTTTAGACCATGCCCCCAAATATGCTAATGACAGAATGTCGATTGGTTGTAAATCTTTTAACAATTTCTATCATTCCCACAGACCTGTGGCATAGCAGGACATTTAGATTGCAGCAAAAGAGGTTGTGTTTTCAAATCCCAAGTGAGGTTGACTTCCACAGTGCCTTCGGAAAGTATTCAGACCCCTTGACTTTTTCCACTTTGTTACGTTACAGCCTTGTTCTAAAATGGATGAAATAGTTCCCCCCCCCCCCTCATAAATCTACACACTTGTCACGGTCATTATAAGGAGTGGACCAAGATGCAGCGTGGTTTGCTCCTATCCTTTTTATTTTTAAGAGAAACTCTTTAAAAAAATCTCAAAACCGTGAAGCTAATAATAGTGCTAACAGGCACTACATAGACAAGATCCCACAAAGCACAATGGGGAAATGGCTGCCTAAATATGATCCCCCATCAGAGACAACGATAAACAGCTGCCTCTTATTGGGAACCATACCAACATAGATCATTAATCACCCAGATAACCCACCCTAGTCACTGTCACGCCCCAACATGGTCAGGGCGTAGCAACACTGTAATGAAAAAACATAAACATTTTAGCAAATACAAATTAATTACACACACACATTGTGATGCTGCCACCACCATGCTTCACTGTAGGGATGGTGCCAGGTTTCCTCCAGACATGATGCTTGGCTTTCAGGACAAATAATTGGTTTAATCAGACCAGAGAATTTAGTTTCTAATGGTCGGAGTGCTTAAGGTGGAGCTCTGTCAGAGTGACCATCGGGTTCTTGGTCACCTCCCTGACCAAGGCCCTTCTCCCCCAATTGCTCAGTTTGGCCAGACGGCCATTTCTAGGAAAAGTCTTGGTGGTTCCAAACTTCTTCCACTTAAGAATGATGGAGGCAACTCTATTCTTGGGGACCTTCAATGTTGCAGAAATGTTATGGTACCCTTCCCCAGATCTGTGCCTTGACTCAAGCCTGTCTCAGAGCTCTACGGACAATTCTTTCGACCTCATGGCTTGGTTTTTGCACTGTCAAACGTAGACAGGTTTGAGCCTTTCCAAATCCTGTCCAATCAATTGAATCTACTACAGGTGGATTCTAATCAAGTTGTAGAAACATCTCAAGGAGGATTTATTTTATTTTAACCTTTATTTAACTAGGCAAGTCAGTTAAGAACAAATTCTTATTTACAATGACCGGGGAACTGCCTTGTTCAGGGGCAGAACGACAGATTTGAACCTCATCGATTCGATCCAGCAATCTTTCGGTTACTGGCCCGACCCTCTAACCTGGAGGCTACGATCAATGGAAACAGGATGCACCTGAGCTCAATTTCGAGTGCAATGGGTCTGAAAACTTCTGTAAATAAGGTAAAAAGTTATTCACAGCCAAAAAATGTGTCCCCCCCCCCCTACAGGGACAAAATGCTAAAACTATTTTTTTTTGGTACTAACTAGCACTTTTTTATTTTAAATCGTACAATTCAATCCCCTCTCCTTTCTCTCTCCAGCCCTCATTCCATCTTCTCTCGTTTCTTGTGATATTGTCTGACTAATAGAGGACAGCTGTGGTATGGCAGAGCTGGGAGGTTATTGTTGTAATATTGCCAGGCATATTTGGCCGGCTGTTCTTAGCCATTCCGAATCCGTCTTTCCACAATGAAATATTCAGTCAGAACAGGGGATTCACCTTGCCCCAGTGAGACACAATACAGTGAGACACCATAGACACACACCCTGAGATGTCTGGCACACCCCTCCCTAGACCACCCAGCTGTTTAACCTAGATAACCTGGGATTAGGATGCTTTAATGAATCAGCTGTGAAACCCATTTACCCTTTGGGGGTGATTATGTTTCCTTCTATTACTTAGCGGCACACTGGGTTTGACACAGTGAAAAAGGCTTGTTCTCCAATGAGGCAGGCAAACGATGCATTTGTAGTAGGATTTCCCTCTATGACAAAAGATGGATTAAAACAAAGACCACTCCTAGAGCAGCCGAAGTGCATCGCCAGATGTTTTTTAGCCCTTCCGCGTCACGTTATTAATCGAAGACCTCCGCTAAACATAGAATCAAGATGTTTAGGGTATCTGTCTGACTGTGATTACTGATACTTCAGAACGAAGTTGACTACAAATATAAAGTTGAGAAAGTATTTGGGGGGGGTTTATTGTAATGATATTTGTTGTTTTACAGCAGGGGTGTTAAACTAATTACATGGAGGGCAGTGGGGGCTGCTGAGGGGAAGATGGCTCATAATAATGGCGGGAACAGAGTAAATGGCATGGAATCAAACACATGGGAAACATGTGTTTCTTTACCATTCCACCCATACCGCTCAAGCCCGTCCTCCCCAGTTAAGGTGCCACCAACCTCCTGTGGTGGAGGGCTTAGTGTCCTCAGGTTTTTTCTTTTTCTTTTTCATTAAGACATTGACAACCAGGTGAGGGGAGTTCCTCACAGTCCCTGCTGTTCCAAAAGGTGTTTTTTCAATCTATTTTTTCCAATCTAATTTTACTGCATGCCTCAGTTACTTGATGTGGAATAGAGTACTGTGTGCCTCCCGTTGACTGTTCTGGACTTGGGGACTGTGAAGAGAGCTCTTGTGGCATGTCTTGTGGGGTATGCATGGGTGTCCGAGCTGTGTGCTAGTAGTTTTGACAGACAGCTCGGGGGCATTAAACCTCTCATAAATAAATGTAGTGATGAAGTCAATCTCTCCTCCACTTTCAACCAGGAGAGATTGACATGCATATCATTAATATTAGCTCTCCATGTACATCCACGGGCCAGCCGTGCTGCCCTGTTCTGAGCCAATTGCAATTTTCCTAAGTCCTTTTTTGTGACACCTGACCACACGACTGAACGGTAGTCAACGTACGACAAAACTAGAGCCTGTAGGAATAATGAAATCACCTCTGCATTTAGAAATGCCAAATGTCCGTGGCTTGAGTTTGGTGTTTAACGGGTATTGTCTGTGTGTGTGTGTGTGTGTGTGTGTAGGAGGATATAGCCTGGAGGCTTGTATAGCCCAGAATCCTTTGCAGACCTCAGCTTGCCGAAGGAATGTCTCTAGGCCGACATCTCTGCTGTTGATATATAGCACACAAAGTTCACCTATATCATTAATGTCAGTGGAAGATTTATATGCAGGAGCCCTGTTTATACCCGGTTCTAACATGCATCCTTCGTCCTGTTGTTATGCCCACATTGTATTAAATTGTGTTTTTTTATTTTTATTTAACTGGGCAAGTTAGTTAAGAACAAATTCTTATTTTCAATGACAGCCTAGGAACAGTGGTTAACGGCCTGTTCAGGGGCAGAACAGGGGCAGAACAACAGATTGGCACCTTGTCAGCTCGGGGATTTGAACTTGCAACCTTCCAGTTACTAGTCCAACGCTCTAACCACTAGGCTACCCTGCCGCCCCAGTCCACTTGATCTGATAGGATTGGACTGAATTAGGCTGCCTGTGTAAACACAGCCTTATAGAACCAGGTATCAACCAGGCTTGATTTATGCGCTGATCTCAGGCCAGGTTTGAACTCCAAAATGGGAGTCTTAAGTGAACATTGTAAAGAATGGACGATAAAAGCCAATCCCAACAACGACTTTTGCATGAAAATCCATCGCCAGTTGGACGGAAATGCGTTCGTTCTGGCACCTGTTAAATAAAGGTGTAGAACTTGAAATGTGTTTTGCTTCCCTATTTCTATTCTTTACCTATGTGCTCTTCCTTTGTGAGAACTCTAATCGCTCTGCAGCACGAGTGCAGAAGCTTGTGCTCCATCTTCCTAGACGTGCCACTGAGGGGTTGATGTCTTTCGACCCCTCAGTGGTCGGACACCAGGGAATATGATGTGGAAAGTTGGGAGATGTTCTAATGGACTATTCTCTTTCCTCCAGGAACGACTCAAGAGGAGAGAAAGACCTGTCATCCACCTTCAGAAAGCTTTCGTCCCGATTAAAACTCATTTTCTATTCTTTTCTATTCTCGTCTCTTCTTCTTTCTTCCCTCCTCTCCATTTCTTATGTTTTCTCTACTAACTTTTCTTCTTCTCCTTTTTCTCTCCTCTTATATTCTATTATATTGTATTCATATTATGGATATTTTTTTGGGGGGGCCCAGGACTTAATCCTATTGCATGTATGCAATACAATTTGAGGTGGAACTTTTCACAGCCTTTACTTTTGAAACGTTGTCTTGGAGACGTGAGCAAACGTTTTCTTGCCTGTACAGCGCTCGGCCCCTCGTTGATGGTACAAGTTCGAATGCTGTCTGAAAAGGGTCTTAAGCTAGGCGTGTGTTTACTTTAGAGTCACTCTCCAAGTGGGTAGATAGGGAGGGTGTTGATTTGCCCGCACGCACGCGCGCACCCACACCCACACCCAGCCTAAAGAAATAGAGCCGGTATGATGTGTTTTGCATCATCATATGATAAATACAGTATCTTGAAAACTTGATTGCTGACATGGAAAACATTTTGGGACAATATCAACAATGGACTAATGAAACAAATACCAAAATATTGTTTTTCTTTTGAATGCAGTTAGATTGCACCCTTGGCAGCTGCTCGTGTGTCTCCTGGCAGGCTCCTGTGTCTTGGACTCATTCCGTCATGCACTCTCCAGCCTCAGGGGTAGTACTACTGGGACGGGAGGGAATAGTGAGGAGTCAGAAAGTGGAATGAGGCAGGGTGTGGTTTTAAGGTGCGGAGGGCCTGCTGCTCCAGTGTTGTTGACAGAGAGCGACGGAGGGAGGGGAAGGAAGGGGAAGAAGGGAGGGAAAGAAGGGACCCAGCTAGCACAGTGGATCTGGGCCGATTCCGGCTGAGAGTCGGGGAACTCGACTGAGAGTCAGTCTCAGCCGTCGTCATGTGGCCCAAGTCTGGGGCGCCTTAGGGAGTATTACTTATGGCAAGGATGCAGGGATTGAGCTCGGCGCCGATTCCTGTGTGAGTTATCTGGCCCAAATGTATTACTTGGGGCTCAGGCCGATTGGGGTTACTCTCTGACAGATGATGACACGGGCTGCTTTATATACAATGCCTTGCGAAAGTATTCGGCCCCCTTGAACTTTGCGACCTTTTGCCACATTTCAGGCTTCAAACATAAAGATATGAAACTTTTTTTTTTGTGAAGAATCAACAACAAGTGGGACACAATCATGAAGTGGAACGACATTTATTGGATATTTCAAACTTTTTTAACAAATCAAAAACTGAAAAATTGGGCGTGCAAAAGTATTTATTCTTTAAGAGTCCTGTTTAAGTTGTGTTTTAGTATTTTGCTACTTTGTGGATGGAGCCTCCCGAGTGGCGCAGCGGTCTAAGAAACTATGTTGCTACAGATGCTAGTTCCATACCCGTGCCGGCTGCGACTGGGAGACCCCTGAGGCGACCCCCAGGGTCGCCCGAGTTAGGGGAGGGTTTAGCCTTGTCCTTGTCCCATCACTCTGTAGCGACTCCTGTGGCGGGCCAGGCGCATGCACGCTGACAAGGTCGCCAGGTGTACCTCCAACATAATTTTTCTGGGGGGTGGATAAAATGACTCAAATCTGGTCATTTGTAGACATTTATTTACATTTGCACCCGGCCACTCTGGGGGGATCCTGGCCGGCTGTATTCCGGCGGACAGAAACAGCCCGATGTACGTGGGCCGATTCTGGGCAGTCTTTCATTTTGATTCTGGGCCGAGTCCGACACCCGATTCTGTCCCGATTCAATCGGTTAGCTAGCTGGGGAGGGAGGACGAGTAGCAGTTAAGAGTGACTGAGGAACTTGAGCTATACCCCAGACAGGTAGAGACAGGTAGGCCGAAGGGGAGGATGGGAAAAGAAGGAGGGGAAGAGGAAGAAAGATGGAAATGAAGAGAAAGAGGGGCTGGGGGAGGCAGTGGGGTTAAGAGAAGGAGAAAAGAAGTGTGAGATACATCCCCAGACAAACAGAATCACAGATCAGATAAATACTTTGTGTAGAGAGTTACAGAGGAAGAATGAAAGGTGTCTCCATGCCTTTGCTCTCAGTAGCTGCTCCTTGCTCTGCCTTGTCTAGGAACAGTCGAATTTCCTTGATACATCACATGGCCTGGCTCTGAAAAAGTCTCTGATTAGAGGAATGCTGCCTGGTCAGTGTCGGGAGGGGAGGAGGGAAGGCGGGAGGGGAGGAGGGAAGGCGGGAGGGGAGGAGGGAAGGTGGGAGGGGAGGAGGGAAGGCGGGAGGGGAGGAGGGAAGGCGGGAGGGGAGGAGGGAAGGCGGGAGGGGAGGAGGGAAGGGGGAGGAGGGAAGGTGGGAGTGGAGGAGGGAAGGCAGGGGAGGGGAGGAGGGAAGGTGGGAGTGGAGGAGGGAAGGCGGGAGGGGAGGAGGGAAGAAAGCGTAGATAGGTTTTTTTAGAGGAGTAAAGCTTCACCTATCCTTTATTTCACCGGGCAGGTTCCAGTTGAGATCGATAACTCTTTTGCAAGGCAGTCCTGGTCAAGAGGCTTCGACACAAGTCACAGTGTGTGTCAGAAGATGGACGCATATAATCCAAAACATCAAATAAACCTGCCATAGCAATGTGTCTTGATTTACAAAGTAGGCTACTGCCTGTCCACACATACTTATGTGAGGGTTACTGTACCTAGTAGTAGTAGGTTTTTAAACCACCCCAAATGATTGTGATTTAATTTGACCATAAAAAGAGCTATTGAGTAAATTCAACTTTGATGAAATTGAGCCCTTTCTCTTATGCCCTTGTGGTTATGAAGTAGCCTATTAACAATCATAAGGAGTGTTTGGAAATGGGGTCAAATGGAGTCAATCTTTATATGTACTGCGTCACCGAGAAGATCTCAATTGCATACTCCTCACATCCTCTCTCCTCGTCTCCTTCTCAAAACCCATTGGACGAGAAAGACAGAGGTCCCGCCCCTCTGAACTTCTCCAATGCGGTTTGAGAAGGAGACGAGGAGAGACGAGAGAGGACACGAGGACTGTGCAATTGAGATCTTCCCGTTGGTCCCCCCTTCTCTCTTGAATGCTACCTTCCTTCAGTTTCTAGCAAGCACATGCTCCAGAGCCACTCTTTCCTCCCCCTCATACACCTCCTCCTGCTCCTCCTCCACTCATTGGCTGATCACCCCATCTGGTGAACTCGTTTTATGCTGACCCCGATCAGGACCGTTTCACTTATTTTGCCTACACTCCCCGGGCCACTCTCTTTTCCTCCCTCTGTCTCTCTGTTTATTTGTGTACATTCCCATTTCATTTCTCTCTCTCTCTCTCTCTCTTTGTCTGTTTATTGTTCTCTTACAATCTCTCTTTTTGGTTTCTCATTGTCTCTCTGATTCTTTCTGATTCTGGCCCCCTTTCTTTCTCTATTCCAAAAGTTGTTGTTGATATATACTCAACAGCTGTCTCTCTCTCCTCTCCATATACAGTAATGTAAGCTTCCCTGGCTTATTGCTATCCCAGTGGTTTAAAGTACTCAAATGACTGTTTAGAGGGTGGCCCCTGCAGGGGCCTGTCTGTTATCATGATCATTATCATGTGAATGAATGCAGTGCCGTTAAAGGGGGGTGATCTCATGGGATTGTATGTGAAGTTAATGTGATAACATGTGACAACATGTGTGAAGCAACATGTGATGACCTGAAACTACCCGTGACAACCTGTGATGACCTGAAACTACCCGTGACAACATGTGATGACCTGAAACTACCCGTGACAACATGTGATGACCTGAAACTACCCGTGACAACATGTGATGACCTGAAACTACCCGTGACAACACATGTGAGCACATGATCTCATTTTAAAGGCGACAAGAGGGGGATGCAAAATGATCTGTAAAGGATAACCATCTGTTTTTGGAATACCTCACATATGTGAAATGACATGCAAACGGAGATTACTGTTCAATTTGAGAAGGGCGCTCCTTCCTCAAACGCTTTTTCCCCGTTCACGTCACAGGCCGCAGACGGCTGCACCGTGGCTCCTGCTAATAGAACTTCCCTCTACCTTGTCACGTGCTCACATGTTGTCACTTGTTCACTTTCATGTTGTCACATGATGCTCTCCTTGTTGAAACGGGATCACGTGAAATTGGGTGAGGACCATGGTAAGGTTTCTCGTACGATGTTCAAGACTTTAGTTTTTACCAGTCGCCAGGATGTCACATAGTGGTCCCAAACCAGTAGTAAGGTAATGGTATGAAAGTAAGTGGTACGCTGTTCATCTAAAATATGACCCCACCTGGGATTTGAACTCACATCCTCTGCAAAAAAAGTGCCACCTGCACTGCTGTTTCATTTATCAATGAATCCGACTATTCGCTCATCATTGATTCCATTGAAATCACGTTTTCACACGTGACATGTCAAATGCAAAGTGTTTTCCCAAACACAGTTTCCCTTGATTTCACATGACATTCTCCGTGAGGGGGTACCTACAGTGCTATTTCCATAGACGATTATCCCTGCATTGTACTTGTCCCCTCAAGCCTTTAACCCAGAGAAACTGTCTGTCAATGATCATGACAATTTCATATCATTTCCCCATCTACAGTGCCTTGCGAAAGTATTCGGCCCCTTGAACTTTGCGACCTTTTGCCACATTTCAGGCTTCAAACATAAAGATATAAAACTGTATTTTTTGTGAAGAATCGACAACAAGTGGGACACAATCATGAAGTGGAACAACATTTATTGGATATTTCAAACTTTTTTAACCAATCAAAAACTGAAAAATTGGGCGTGCAAAATTATTCAGCCCCTTTACTTTCAGTGCAGCAAACTCTCTCCAGAAGTTCAGTGAGGATCTCTGAATGATCCAATGTTGACCTAAATGACTAATGATGATAAATACAATCCACCTGTGTGTAATCAAGTCTCCGTATAAATGCACCTGCACTGTGATAGTCTCAGAGGTCCGTTAAAAGCGCAGAGAGCATCATGAAGAACAAGGAACACACCAGGCAGGTCCGAGATACTGTTGTGAAGAAGTTTAAAGCCGGATTTGGATACAAAAAGATTTCCCAAGCTTTAAACATCCCAAGGAGCACTGCGCAAGCGATAATATTGAAATGGAAGGAGTATCAGACCACTGCAAATCTACCAAGACCTGGCCGTCCCTCTAAACTTTCAGCTCATACAAGGAGACGACTGATCAGAGATGCCGCCAAGAGGCCCATGATCACTCTGGATGAACTGCAGAGATCTACAGCTGAGGTGGGAGACTCTGTCCATAGGACAACAATCAGTCGTATATTGCACAAATCTGGACTTTATGGAAGAGTGGCAAGAAGAAAGCCATTTCTTCAAGATATCCATAAAAAGTGTCGTTTAAAGTTTGCCACAAGCCACCTGGGAGACACACCAAACATGTGGAAGAAGGTGCTCTGGTCAGATGAAACCAAAATTGAACTTTTTGGCAACAATGCAAAACGTTATGTTTGGCGTAAAAGCAACACAGCTCAACACCCTGAACACACCATCCCCACTGTCAAACATGGTGGTGGCAGCATCATGGTTTGGGCCTGCTTTTCTTCAGCAGGGACAGGGAAGATGGTTAAAATTGATGGGAAGATGGATGGAGCCAAATACAGGACCATTCTGGAAGAAAACCTGATGGAGTCTGCAAAGACCTGAGACTGGGACGGAGATTTGTCTTCCAACAAGACAATGATCCAAAACATAAAGCAAAATCTACAATGGAATGGTTCAAAAATAAACATATCCAGGTGTTAGAATGGCCAAGTCAAAGTCCAGACCTGAATCCAATCGAGAATCTGTGGAAAGAACTGAAAACTGCTGTTCACAAATGCTCTCCATCCAACCTCACTGAGCTCGAGCTGTTTTGCAAGGAGGAATGGGAAAAAATTTCAGTCTCTCGATGTGCAAAACTGATAGAGACATACCCCAAGCGACTTACAGCTGTAATCGCAGCAAAAGGTGGCGCTACAAAGTATTAACTTAAGGGGGCTGAATAATTTTGCACGCCCAATTTTTCAGTTTTTTCTTTGTTAAAAAAGTTTGAAATATCCAATAAATGTCGTTACACTTCATGATTGTGTCCCACCTGTTGTTGATTCTTCACAAAAAAATACAGTTTTACATCTTTAAGTTTGTAGCCTGAAATGTGGCAAAAGGTCGCAAAGTTCAAGGGGGCCGAATACTTTTGCAAGGCACTGTATATAAAGCAGACAAATGTCGTTTTATTTCCAACCACCTTCCAAACCTGTGCAACCCCACTACTTCATACCTTCTCTCTCTGATCAAACATCTTTACATCTTGCCAGTGGAGATTTACCTGGAGACCTGAAACGTGGCCTTCCTCTCTATCCTCCAACCGGAAACTCTCCAATTGAACTATACCATCCGTCAGTCTCCATCCTCACCTCGTATGCACGTATATCTAGCCACTATGCCCGTGTGTCTCCCCATATTTAGTTATTCATCTTTCAACATTTACTTGACATAACCAAGTACTATAATCACATCCTCTCAGGGTGTCACAATCAGTTATATAAGGTAACCTCTGTCTTAGAAGGCCCAACCAATTGGAAGGGCTTCCTACCTTTATGATATAACCCTGCAGACCGGGGCTAATTATTTTCGTCTGGCTGAATGGGGATTGGGTGGAGAGGCGACGTTTTGTTTGGGTGGGTGTTTGGGTGTAATTGCAGGTAGGTCCTGGAACTAAGCACCGAGCCAGGTACTGGCACCTGTGTGCAGGCAGGAGAAGGCGTCTGCTTCGGCTCTTGCTGTGATTAAGGGTTTGTTGTGTTTGTGTTTGTGTGTGTGTGTGTGTGTGTGCGTGTGCGCCTGCGTGCATATCGAATCAGCGATATTGGACCCTCCCACCACTAGAATAGGTTCATGTACTACCTAGCTTATACATTTCGCCTATGTATACAAATAGATCTCTCACATGGAACCATAGAGTCCTCAGCATTTTTGGCATGCTCTCTCGTTGCCGTTTTTCTCCTTCTCTTTTCTTTTCCTTTTGCTGGCGTGTCCCATCCCCGACACTCCAGCAGCACTCCCCTACTGTTGATGTGGCAGTGAGGAAAAGGGAGGAGGAGGAGGAGGAGGAGGAGGAGGAGGAGGAGGAGGAGGAGGAGAAGGAGATGTAGGAAAGGGTCTTTGAGACGTTACTCTGTCATTACACAATAAGATCCTCACTTGAATGAGTCCTTAACGTGTGTTTCACCGCTAAAGGATTGCTTAACTAATCTTTGCAACCATTTCTTTTGTTTTCAACTGACACAGATTATATGGATTCGTTGAGCGTGACGACGTAAAATAGTGGATTACACTGTATATATAAACGGATAGTTAACAGATAGGAGGACGTGTGTCAGCTAGATAAACAGTGTAGATGCCCAGTCTTAGAGAAGCGCCTGCTAATAGCAGCAGATGTGCAGCTCTTAACATGGATGACTGCTAGGGCTTGTCGGCAGAAGAGGTCACATCATCTCCTTCCATTGTTCTCTCTCGTTCACTGTCTTGCCGTTCTCTCTCTCTCTCTCTCTCTCTCTCTCTCTCTCTCTCTCTTCATGGAAGCAGACACGCAGACACGCCTCAAACTTTCTAGAGATGAGAGGAAGAACAGCAGAGAGAGAAGTGACAGAATAGCAGAATATATGGCTGGCCAGACACCCAAACACATACGTACACATCAAGGTGTCCTGCGCTACGTGGCCTTTGACCCCTGTAATTGAAGGGGTGTGGAGGAGTGGGAACCCTGAGGCTGTATTGGAATAACAGCAACAAGTTCTCACGCTTTTACCAATTTGACCTCAGATTTGAATATTTATCCGCATTTCTCCAAACGTCAAATTTCAAGTTGATCCAAACGTCACATTTTGGGATGGGGTCAAAACATGACTTTTAAACATTCATTCTGAATGGTCAAGGTAAGGCTGAAGGTTTGTGACAGGGTAAAAAAAAAAAAACAGAAACAAGTGTCTACCACTGGGATTGAACACACCACCATCCGATCCAGAATCATGGAATTACGCCATAGAGAATGATAGAGGCCTCTAGATGGCAATATAGGTGGCAATGTGCATGCTTTCAGTTTGCTTGCCAACTCATAGTAGTAGAAGAATAAAACGGACTACTTCAAAATGGAGATGGCCTCAATGGTGCTGCAAGTGCTCTCATAGAAGCCATGAAGGGATAGACACAATGATGCGATGTCTATCTAAGTCTATGGATTACGCCCATCCGCCTTTATGGTAATAGCACATACTGTTGTCCCAGGCGGACGATTTTAAAGGCATTTCCCGACGTCCTCAGGATAGTCGTCCAAATTTCTTAGTCAATCTTGAACGATCTCCCTGATAACAGACAACATTCACCCAAACAGTCTTTGTTTTTACAGTGTGTGTGCGTTGGTACTGTTTAATATGCTTCCATTCCACTGACAACAATGACTGTTCTTATCAAGAAGCACAAGCTTGACATTGAAGGATCAGGTCCATGTTGTCAAGTGGAATGAGATATCCTGTCATGCCCTGGAGAAAAAGAAAGGCCTACATGTGTCAGATGAGTTCCTTCAGACGCAGACTGGACAATGGCAGACGCAGTACAGAAGGAGGTTCTTGCATTTCCAGGCCTTTCTAACTTGGCTGCAGACAGAGAGAGAGAGAGAGAGAGAGAGAGATCACACAGAAAAAGAGAGAAAAAAACTGTCTAACCAACGAAACGACTCATATGGTCATCCTCAACGAGCCAATCAGATAAGAATATGTCTGTCTTCAGCTCCACCCCCCTTTTCACCAAGCCCAAAACCCCGCCCTCATCATGACTCCAAGTTTTCCACTGAGGCGCCACGTGACCTGAGTGGGTCCAGATACGCAGATGAGCCGTTTAGACAAAGCTGAGACAAATCACCCAGTGAGGTGGAGGACGACGGCGGCGGCCATTTTCTTCCACTGCAGTAAAATAAACAATTCTGTGTTGTGAGTCATCCTCCCCCCCCAGCCCCATCGCCTCACGTCACATGACCTGCAGCTGGAGCCATTAGCTTGTTTGGTTTGTTATGGAGCGGCGACCCTCACATCTGGATCTGGACATCTGGATGCTTTCCTTTTCCGCTCCCCCTTTATTCCCCCCCCCCTTCCTCTATGCCTCTCTTTTCTTCCCTCAGTCTGACTTGATTGCCTGGCTGCTTTGGGGGTGTTGCTGACTTCCTTCGGCAGCCACCAGAGGGACATGGGTTGGGTCTGTGCAGCGACCACCACCATCATTTTTACTCAGGACTTTTTGTTGTTGTTGTTGCTAACACTTCCTTTGAATACTCCCCTCATGGACACTGCACATCCTTAGACGTTCCACAAACTATCCGAGGAGGATGACGCAAATGTTTCTACCTGTGAGGTGTGTCAAGTCTTAGGCTAACTAAAAGTGGGAGGCTACTAGGAAGAACTCAGAAAACAGAGGCAGTGGTGCACAGTTTGAGGGGTTATTCGTTTGATTCATCAGGCTGAGGTTAGGGTTCGTGACGCAGGCATATGAAGATTGACTGCTTTTCTCCCGGAAGGAGTTTCCCTGCGAAAAAATGTTAGCAGTAATTGACCCAAACAAACAAGGTTGAAACGGAAGGGTTTAATGATAGAGGGAAAGGGGGGGTGTAATAGGGAGAGAAGGGGGTACAAAGGGAGGGTGGGGAAGAGAGAGAAAGAAAGAGAGAGAGAGAGGAGGAGGGTAGAAAGGGCGTAAGGAGAAAAGAGAGAGAAAAGTGGAAAATAGGCCCTAACTGTCAGAGAGTCTCCCTCCACTCTGCAGACACGATCTAAGTTCTTGTCCTCTCTACGTGACTGTGATATGGCATTTCCCCTAAGTCTAACCCCACCTCAGTTCTGAGTACCATGAGAGTGTACTCTGAGATGGGCCTACACTCTTAGAAAAAAAGGGTTCTTCGGGTGACCCCATAAGAGATCCTTTTTTGGTTCCAGGTTGAACTCTTTACCTTTCCAGGTAGAACCCTTTATGGAAAGGGGATGACATGAAACCCAAAAGGGTTCTACCTGGAGGCAGAAAGGGTTCTCCTATGGGGACAACCGAGGAACCCTTTTAGGTTCTACATAGCACTTTTTGTCTAAGAGTGTATGATGCTGGGTCAAATCTTATAAGGACTGTGTGCATGTCTGTGAGTGTTTGCTCTGTTAACACATTCATACAATACTTGTGAGGGGGGCAAGTCTTTAAATTGTGCAGTATTAGCAATAGTGTGTGTAGCGTGCGCACGTGTGTGTGTGTGTGTGTGTGTGAGTGAGTGAGTGAGTTGCCGCTTCTGTGGCTCTTCTGTGGATCTCATTAGAGACCTACAATGTATCAAGACGCTGGGGGAGCCTATTGGACAGCACCTGCATCGATTCAGAGTCCCGCCCCTCCGCCCACTTCTTGCCAAGGGGCTCTGGGGGATACATACTATTACACCTATTAGCCCCAAGGGGCATACTTCTGAACACAGCCTACAGAAATACTCTATACTCTGTATAAATCCTTTTTTTTTTTACAGCAGTCTAAACTAGAAAAAAAACACATGGAATTGGATATTTCAAGCCACATTTCAAACCACCTTCGTAGGTGGTTTGAAATCAGATACAAATCTGATTCCTGGCCATACAACTTGTGTCTGAAAGGTGACATCTGATTTATTTGCCCTCAAGTGTTTTTTTTTTACTGTTATTTGACGTATCTTGTTACTAGCTAACTGCTCTGTTGACAGTTTGGCAAGAACAATGCAGTAGCTAACTAGCTCGTTAATTGTTCACAATTATCTGCTAGGAAGCAAAACAGCTGCATAGCGAGCTTGTTAACTGCTGTGGCTAGCCAAAAATGACTTGTCTTGAGTCTTTAAAAGATTTCTTACACCATGATGTCGCACATTCAAAGCAAATAGAAAACGTCCATGGCAGGCATTGTTTTCAAAATCAAATCAAGTCAAATGTTATTGGTCACATACACATGGTTAGCAAATGTTCATGCGAGTGTAGTGAAATGCTTGTGCTTCTAGTTCTGACAGTTTCTAACAAGTAATCTAACAATTCCCCAACAAGTACCTAATACACACAAATATACAAGGGGTGAATGATAATATGTACATACAGGTATATGGATGAATGATGGCCGAGCGGCATAGGCAGGGTGCAGTAGATGGTGTAGAATACAGTATATACATGTGATATGAGTAATGTAAGATATGTAGACATTATTAAAGTGGCATTATTTTGAGAGATAATGTTTAAAGTGACTAGTGATGCATTCATTGAAGTGTCCAGTGATTGGGTCTCAATGTGGGCAGCAGCCTCTCTGAGTTAGTGATGGCTGTTTAACAGTCTGATGGCCTTGAGATAGAAGCTGTTTTTCAGCCTCAGGTAGATTGCCCCCGGTGATGCGCAGACCTTGCGGTTGCGCAGACCTTGCGGTTGAGGGTGGTGCAGTTTCCGTACCCGGCTGTGATACAGCCCGACAGGATGCTCTCGATTGTGCATTTGTAAAAGTTTGTCAGGGTTTTGGGTGACAAGACACATTTCTTCAATCTCCTGAGAGGCACAGTTGCGCCGTTTTGACCACACTGTCTGTGTGGTTGGACCATTTCAGTTTGTCTGTGATGTGTACGCCCTGGGAAACTTAAAACTTTCACCTTCTCCACTGCTGTCCCTTCGATGTGGATAGGGGGGTGCTCCTTCTGCTGTTTCCTGAAGTCCACAATCATCTCCTTTGTTTTGTTGACGTTTAGTGAAAGGTTGTTTTCCTGACACCACATTCAGAGTGCCCTCACCTCCTCCCTGTAGGCTGTCTCGTCGTTGTCGGTGATGTTGTGTCATCGGAAAACTTAATAGTGATGTTGGAGTAGTGCCTGGCCATGCAGTCATGAGTGAACAGGGAGTACAGGAGGGGACTGAGCACGCACCCCTGAGGGGCCCATGTGTTGAGGATCAGCATGGCGGATGTGTTGTTGCCTACCATTACCACCTGTGGGCGGCCCGTCAGGAAGTCCAGGATCCAGTGGCAGAGGCCGATCTTTAGTCCCAGGGTCCTTAGCTTATTGATGAGCTTTGAGGGCACTATGGTGTTGATAACATTCTCACATAGGTGTTCCTTTTGTCCAAGTGGGAAAGGGCAGTGTGGAGTGCAATAGAGATTGCATCATCTGTGGATCTGTTGGGGCGGTATGCAAATTGGAGTGGATAAACAGGGCCTTAAGTCTTCCACGTCAACACCATGAAAAAGTGCTTAGAGGGTTTTTTTCTCCTCCCTTTATTGGCTGTTTTTAAAGGGGTCCCCCTAGGTGTTTCCACCTAGCTGGGGACCGGGGTTTTGTGCTCATTTGGGGGCTCTTAAAGCTCCATGTTTCCATAGGCTGCGGAAAGTAATCTCGTTGGCCACTGTCTCTATACTTTACCTGCCCTCTGTTATCTATTAGTGCTTAGCATGTTGGTGGGGGGAGGGGTTATGAGACGCTGGGGGAGGTGAACTAGGGGGATCTGGCCACCTTTGATGTCTCAGCTTACCTGCTAAAAGCCCGGGGGCCGGGCTCCTGGCATGGGCCATGCAGGGCCATAAAGGGCCAGTTAGTAAGGCCCAGGAAATGAAGCCTCCTGTTCTGTTTGAGGAGGGCCCCTGAAAGTGGCCCCTGCTGGGGGTCTTCCCACTTCCTGCCAGCTGGCCAGAGGGATGGAAGAACAGGAGCTGATAAGAACAGGACCAGAGATATGACTTTCTATCATTTTACGGAAGATGGAGGGAGGGAGGAAAGGGATGGAGGGATGGAGGGAGCAGGGGAGGAGAAATAATAATTAATGTGTTCAACTCTGACTTTGAAAGTGCTTTGTAATTGCATGGTGTTAGATGGTCAGCAGTTTGTGGTTCCTGAGCTGATGATGTCACACATACTTGGTCCTAACTGGGTTCTACTTCTCCAGGTTCTGTTGTTTATTTTATTTTATTTTTTATTTTATTTTTTATTTCACCTTTATTTAACCAGGTAGGCTAGTTGAGAACAAGTTCTCATTTGCAACTGCGACCTGGCCAAGATAAAGCATAGCAGTGTGAACAGACAACACAGAGTTACACATGGAGTAAACAATTAACAAGTCAATAACACAGTAGAAAAAAAGGGGAGTCTATATACAATGTGTGCAAAAGGCATGAGGAGGTAGGCAAATAATTACAATATTGCAGATTAACACTGGAGTGATAAATGATCAGATGATCATGTACAGGTAGAGATATTGGTGTGCAAAAGAGCAAAAAAGTAAATAAATAAAAACTGTGGGGATGAGGTAGGTGAAAATGGGTGGGCTATTTACCAATAGATTATGTACAGCTGCAGCGATCTGTTAGCTGCTCAGATAGCTGATGTTTGAAGTTGGTGAGGGAGATAAAAGTCTCCAACTTCAGCGATTTTTGCAATTCGTTCCAGTCACAGGCAGCAGAGTACTGGAACGAAAGGCGGCCGAATGAGGTGTTGACTTTAGGGATGATCAGTGAGATACACCTGCTGGAGCGCGTGCTACGGATGGGTGTTGCCATCGTGACCAGTGAACTGAGATAAGGCGGAGCTTTACCTAGCATGGCCTAGTAGATGACCTGGAGCCAGTGGGTCTGGCAACGAATATGTAGCGAGGGCCAGCCGACTAGAGCATACAAGTCGCAGTGGTGGGTAGCATAAGGTGCTTTAGTGACAAAACGGATGGCACTGTGATAAACTGCATCCAGTTTGCTGAGTAGAGTGTTGGAAGCGATTTTGTAGATGACATCGCCGAAGTCGAGGATCGGTAGGATAGTCAGTTTTACTAGGGTAAGCTTATCAGCGTGAGTGAAGGAGGCTTTGTTGCGGAATAGAAAGCCGACTCTTGATTTGATTTTCGATTGGAGATGTTTGATATGGGTCTGGAAGGAGAGTTTGCAGTCTAGCCAGACACCTAGGTACTTATAGGTGTCCACATATTCAAGGTCGGAACCATCCAGTGTGGTGATGCTAGTCGGGCATGCGGGTGCAGGCAGCGATCGGTTGAAAAGCATGCATTTGGTTTTACTAGCGTTTAAGAGCAGTTGGAGGCCACGGAAGGAGTGGTGGGGGAGTGTCAAGCACTCCCCCAACTGGAGTTTTGTGATGATATTTTTTATAATGTGTACCTGTTCATAGTATAGCAACACATCTGCTTGTCGTCAGCAGACCCTGAGAAAGTGCTGATTAGAGCAACCTGAAAACTACAAAGTGATACCTCTGCATCAACAAAGAATAAAACACAAAACAGTCTCACAGATGGACCATTATTTGGTGGAGATCATTCTCTCTTATAGAAGTGATTGAACTCTGATGAAGTGCAATAGATCACATTGAGTATCACTTTATCTCTAAGGTGGATGTGTTTACTTTCATTATATTACCCACCTCACCTCTCTGTTTTTTGTTTTCCCCACCAACCATGCTACGTGGTTTTATTCTTTTTTCCGAGCTCAGCCTCATATTTTCCCCTGGGTAGGGGGGGGTTCTAGTCCACTCACCCATTTACTGTGGCCCCCAGCTGGTTCCTGGCTGCCCATGAAAGGGTCTGTGAGACCTGGGGACACCGTAAAAGCACCAGGACACCCAGCATGCCCTCCTTGATCCTTCGTAGTGTAGTGTAAAACTGTTGCCGTCGGCAACATCAGGTTCTGGAACCCGCTACTGAGTTACAGTAAGCAACTTGTACTTATGGGTCCCATCTATCCAAGGCAGTGGAGGTTGCTGAGGGGAGGACGGAAGCCACGTGTTTGATATTGTTGATACCTTTCCACTTATTCCGCTCCAGCCATTACCATGGAGCCCGTCCTCCGCATTTAAGGTGCCACCAACCTCCTGTGATCCAAGGGTTGGTTATTAACGCTGTGTTAAGAGGAAAAACATGCCCAGATGCATTTTCTCTGCAGATTACTGGATACCTCCAATAAAAACACAACAGACAGGTACAGTTGGTAAAAATGTAAATCATGGATCGGTAGAGTTAAATTACAGAATCTTGTGGGGATTCTGAATAGTACACCAGTAAACTGCCACATACTGTATCTGCTGTCGTAGTATTCTTATCCCTAACCAGTAAGGACAGCTGTCATTACCCAGGTGTATTATCAGACATGGTGCGAGTCCCAAATTGCACCCTATTCTCTATAAAGTACACTACTTTTGACCCCAAATAGAGGGTGCTATTTGGGGCGCAGTTTGTTCTATATGGGGGTCCAGCTCGCTAACGACTCCACCACACAGTAGCAAAGGTTTAACAATACACCGAGCTAGGTCTGGGCTCCTTCTCTTTAGAGACGCATCCAGCGTAATGCTCTCTCATCGAGTCTCTTCCTGTTTAAGATTAAGAGGAATGCTGGCCATTAAAGAGGGTCGGTGGGAAGAGAAGGGGAGGTGACCGAGGTTCACGGCCCACCCAAAGCAACCACGGCTTCCTCCAAAAGGAATATCACTGAAACGCCGTAACTACCAAACTGCCACTTTTTAATCTGTTGCATTGGTTAAATAGCAATTATGGCAATCATCACATTTGAATTGAGAATTGAACCATCAGCCATAAAAGGTCTGGTCTTTGAGAAAAAGTATTGTTTTTGTGTAGCGAAAGCAGTAAATAAATGGATATCCAACGTTAGCAGCATACTAAGCATACTAAGCATATTAAGCATACTAAGCTCTATGTTGCACTATGAACTGAAGTGTTTTACTGCGATACCAGAATGTCACTTTAACTTCTTAAAGGTCCATCTAAAGCCCGACTTAGATGGACTTTTTCCTAGTAAGGAAAAAAAAAAGTTACATTCCTAGCATTTTGTCCTCGTGTCTCGCTTTTCCTAAATAGGAGGATTCTGGAATCTTAGAAAAGGAATGCAGGTTGCTCATATTTTAAGTTCTGGACTTGGGTTGGATAGGTGAAATTCCCTACCTCCCCACCTCCGTTATAGATTCAGCAGTCTTAATCGTTTTACAAGACTATCTGGTGCGGCTGAAATGCCAGGACTACTGGCTACTGTATATGTGCACAGAGTCTAGAACTTCACTCTGGCTGTGATTTGACGGGTCTCGGCTGCTTGCCCGTGAGCAGCCTCTGCTGTGGGCTCTGTCCTTTTGCTTTATGTCAGCGTGGCCTCTGGAAAAACAGCCCGTCTGCTTTTGTCATCCGGTTTTTACCGCTCCTCAGAGAGTTGGTCTCGGCAGTAATGGGCCCAGGACACTTCCACTCCACCAAAGGAAGAGAGAAAGAAAAGAGCGATGTGGATTGCGAATGTTCGTAATTGTATTTTGTGATACTCACCCTTTTATAGATCTTTTATAGATCTTGAAGAGCCTGTGTACTGATGACAGACATAACACTTAGTTACTTAAACCAGAACATATAAAAGCCAACATTTCTTTGTAACCAGCTGGCAGTAGTCTTAGGGTTGGTGGCCTTACAATTGAACCAGTGGTTAACAGGTGATGAAAGGTGAACAAACCCTTTCTCCTCGAGTCTTAATATGCCTCCACGTGAAAAGGCTGAGGTGTTTGATGATATCACACACCTTTTAGAGATGCATAGGTGATCTATAGTACACTGCACAAAAATTAAAAAAATAAATACAAAAATATAAACGCAACATGAGCTGAAATAAAAGATCCCAGAAATGTTCCATATGCACAAAAACCGTATTTCTCTAAAATGCTGTGCACAAATATGTTCACATCCCTGTTAGTGAGAATTTCTTGTTTGTCAAGATAATCCATCCACCTGACGGGTGTGGCTTCTCAAGAAGATTATTAAACAGCATGATCATTACACAGGTGCACCTTGTGCCGGGGACAATAAAAGGCCACTCTAAAATGTGCAGTTTAGTCACACAACACAATGCCACAGATGTCTAAAGTTGAGGGAGCGTACAATTGGCATGCTGATGGCTGCAATGTCCACCAGAGCTGTTGCCAGAGAATTGAATGTTTATTTCTCTACCATAAGCCACCTCCAATGTTGTTTTAGAGAACTTGGCAGTACGTCCACCAGGCCTCACAACCGCAGACCATGTGTGTGACGTCGGGTGGGTGAGCAGTTTGCTGATGTCAATGTTGTGAACAGAGTGCCCCATGAGGGTGTTGGGTTATGGTATGGGCAGGCATGAGCTACGGACAACAAACACAATTGCATTATGTTGATGGCAATTTGAATGCACAGAGATACCGTGGCGAGATCCTGAGGCCCATTGTCGTGCCATTCATTCACCGCCATCACCTCATGTTTCAGCATGATAATGCACAGCCCCATGTTGCAAGGATCTGTACACAATTCCTGGAAGCTGAAAATGTCCCAGTTATTTCATGGCCTTCATACTCACCAGACATGTCACCCAATGAGCATGTTTGGGATGCTCTGGATCAACGTGTACGGCAGCATGTTCCAGTTTCTGCCAATATCCAGCAACTTTGCACAGCTACTGAATAGGATTGGGACAACATTCCACAGGCCGCAATCAACAGCCTGATCAACTCTATGCGAAGGAGATGTGTGCGCTGCATGAGGTAAATGGTGGTCACACCAGATACGGACTGGTTTTCTGATCCACGCCCCTACCTTTATTTTTACGGTATATGTGACCAACAGATGCATATCTGTATTCCCAGTCATGTGAAATCCATAGACTAGGGACAAATTAATTTATTTCAATTGAATCATTTCCTTATATGAACTGTAACTCAGTAAAATATTTGAAATGGTTACGTTTATATTTTTGTTCGGTATACATTGTTTCTTCTCACAAACAAGACCATTGAGGCCCATAAGGCTCTTGCGATGTAGTCCACTGCATGCACATGCAAGTTTCGTTGATTCAAACCAATTAAATAAAAGCTTTCATCGTGGGGCTCTTCATGCATTTTGAAAAAGTATGTCGGAGCATGTGTTTGCTTTATGATGTAATTCCATTTCTGTGTCATTGTGTCAGGAAATTGGTCATAGTCAAGTGACTGTAGAAATGTGTGTGTGTGTGTGTGTGTGTGTATGTGGTGTGTGTTGGGTCCGTCTGCTAAGCTCGAGGAGAAAACTCCTTCATATTGAAGCACCTGTTCTCCCTTTCAGAAACAGGTGACCAGATATTCGGACTCACTTATTTTCTCACTCCCGCTCGTCTATTTTCCATCTTTCATATTCCAACTTACTCTCAGTCTCTAATTCAAACTCCCGACATAAAAAAACATTTTCATATGCATGACTTACATCTGAAACTAGCAAAACGTTTGACTTATTTTCCCTTTCAGCCGATCATTTTACATTCTTTAGCTCTGTTTTTCTCAACCATTAAAACATACGCTTCCCCGCCTTCTCTTTTTGCCTCACTCCTCTATTTCATCCGTCCTTTCATCTTCTCTCTCTCTCGACACCAGTGTGATCCGAGCGGAGGAAGGGATGGAAAGGAAGAGGGGGGGGGGGGCAGTGGTCAGAAGCCTCGGCGCTCTCCAACGCTGTAATCTGGGTGAGGCAGAAAAGTCCAGCCGATCTCACGGGCAACAACCTCTAATTTGGGATATATTTTGAGAGGTTTATTGGGCTGGCTTCCCTGGTTTGAGGCTGAAACGTGGAGTCAACAATTACATTGTGTGATTTTCAACTCAAGCCCTATTCGCATGCAGGCAGGGAAGCAGGATCCTGTTGGCCTCCGGTTGGTAAGGGCAAAGCAGGATAAATCAAAGCTGCATTTTGGTGGAATGTTGAACTTTCACATTCTTTTTGAGGTCAAAATAGCTCGTCTATGATACAGTAATTAAACAAGTCAAGATGCAAAATTCAACACTTAACAGTTGATAGTAGCTCGTCTTCCCTATACTTAGAATTGAGTGTCCATCCGTCCATCCTTCCATTGCTGTGCTGCGGTTGATTGCTGTTTTGGTGAGGTTCCCAACAGCAGATCACGCCGACAGACCACACTTGATAATAAGGCTGACTTTCACCTAATAATACATTTGACATATTGGTATATAATAAATGCCATCAGTCATCTGCCTACAGCTTGGGGCTACATTACAAAACATGCCTTGCCATGAACTAATTTACCCCTCTGAAGTCGACCACGTAGATGAGCCACGTAGATGAGCCATTAGAATCACCACGTTTAACAGGAGTAATAGGATCAACCTGTAAAACTCACGTCGCTTCCTATGTGCAGACGAACAGGCCCACGGTGGTATATAATAACCAGCCAGGGCCTCGTCCAGGTGTGTGTCCATAATAAATGCCATTCTGCTTGGGGAGCAAGCCAACGGTTAACCGCATGTGCTGCGGTGCCATAAAAAGGTGATGACAAACAAAGAATTACCACTGTATGCAGTTGACCTTTCACCCCCCTCAGAGTGGCAGGGCGGAAGATGTGTCAACAGCTGCCTATGGGAGTTAGCTGTTTATTGTCTTATTTACCATTCATTTTGGGCTGTGATGTATGAAGGTAACATATTTCAGTTTAAAAAACTGCTTTCATTATGTCAAACTGCTTTCAATGTCAAATGTATGAAAATATACAAAGCTGTATATCAATTTAACCGTACAATCTATGTGTACTGTTCACAGCATTTGAAATTACCATTTGATACAAACAGTCAGTGTGCCTTTGCACATTGCAAATTGAGTTCAAAGCTTTTATCAATTTCAGAATCAGGGAAAAATTGGACTAAATATCACAAATCGAGAAAACAGTCAGCTTTGAATGAAATATCTTTCAATAGTGCCCTACAATCTGTATCCAACTTTTCATCTCTTAGGGGCCAATTTTCCACAGAGTGCTGGCACTGGTGCTTCAGGCCAGGAATGAGAGATGGGAGCTAGCTCACTAATCCCAGGCCTGGACCAGGACCACGCTGTTCTGGCATTACTGTAGGACTACGTCCTAAATAGCACCCTATTCCCTACATACTGTTGAGCACTACTTTTGACCAGCTCAAAAGTAGTGTGCCACATGGGGAATAGTGTGCTAATTGGGACATAGCTTAGGCCTCTGGACACATTCCAGCTTCTAGAAGCATCTGTCACTTGAGCCTGGAAAATGACTCCTCCTTTGGAAGGGAGTGGAGGCTACACTTTTCTTCCTTTCTTTTATTGTCCTCTTTCTTTCCTTTTCTTTCATTCATTCCCTATTTCCACCTTGACTTAAGACACTTGGTTAGGAGTGAATACTGTTTCTCTAAAAGTAAACAATTCTAAGAGGGACAATAATACAACACAGACTGAGTGTACAAAACATTAGGAACACCTTTCAAATATTGAGTTGCACCCGCTTTTGCACTCAGAACAGACTCGACCCATCATTGCATGGACTCTACAAGGTGTCGAAAGCGTTCCACAGGGACGCTGGCCCAGGTTGACTCAAATGCTTCCCACAGTTGTGCCAAGTTGGCTGGATGTCCTTTGGGTGGTGGAAAACTATTGCGCGTGAATAACTCAGCAGCATTTCAGCTCTTGACACACTCAAACCAGTATGGTAGTAAGGTGCGCCTGCTACCATACCCCTTTCAAAGACACTTCAATATTTTGTCTTGCCCATTCAACCTCTGAATGGCACATATACACAATCCATGTCTCAATTGTCTCAAGGCTTAAAAATAATTATTTAACCCATCTCCGCCCCCTTCATCTACACTGATTGAATTGGATTTAACAATTGACATCAATAAAGGATCATAGTTTTCACTTGGATTCACCTGGTCAGTCTACATCATGGAAAGAGCAGTTGTTCCTAATGTTTTGTACACTCGGTGTATTTGGCCATAACGTCACATTGTCCCAATCCCAAATTTGTATTAACTTAAACCTGAAGCTCAAATAATTCTAAATAAATATTGCGAGTGTCCGAATGCCCTTACTTCCGTTCTAAACCATAGGGATTTGGGGTATGCAGAATTTTTTTAATTTATTGTATGTGAAATTTTATGCTTTAATTGAATCTTTACACTTGTGGAAATTGGCCTACAGTACATGGAAAGCACTAAACTTAAATATGTCTTACAGAAGAAATATGAAATGCATAAGCATGATAGCAATTGAAAGGGAACCGTTTGGTGATTATGGTCAAGTTCTTAGACCAAAGGTGAGGACACAACAGTTCACCTGACACAAGCCTGAATCCAAACGTTACACTGTTGATTTTGTGATTTTACATTTGCTGTACTTTGTGCCGCATTTGTTGATAACGAAATCAAGAAATACTTTGGATACATTCGATAGCACGACAAGAATATTCCTGGAAAACGTGGGGTAGCTGCAAAATAGGACACAAAAATGACAAGGGTATGAGTGAGAAGACTAGTTGGCCACACACCTCTCCAAAGTGTGCACACTTCCTTAAGTAACCTCAATGCACTTTTATGACTCAGAGTCTTCAGCTGTAAAGGCACTTTGTTGAGCTCTCCTAGCTGTGCCGTTGTGTGCTCGTCGTGGTTTTGTTTGGAACACAACCCTGCATCCCCGCCATCACACAATTACTGTTGTTATTTACGCAATCCAATAACTGCCCATTATAACCGCAATGTGGGTCAAGTGGGCATAATTTGAAAGCTTGTTCTATTTCCAACATAACTTGCTAAGTTATAAAATCGGATCTTACAGCGTTAGGCTTTCACAAGGCAACTGAGAGAAACAGGTCCTAATTCTGGTGCACATAGAAAGGAGAGTGTCGAGAGGAGCCATGAGTTCATTCAGGTTGTAACTGCACGTCAAACATAGTGACCCAAAACGTTGACGCTATATGACACACGTTTTATGATGGGGAAATGTGAAGCGCACATTTTTCCGTCTTGCCTGTATGACATCAAAGCAGTATTTATTGTAATCCTCAACGTCTCATCTTTCAAAATACATCAAGTCCTCTCTATTTACAGCATTTCCTTCACTCAGACAATGTTTTTCTGTTGCTAAAGTAGCCCAATAGTCACAAGGGCTGTGGGCAACTTCTTGTCGCCTTGCGGTGCTCAAGTTCAAAATGGCTGTCATTTACAGCATGATACGACTGAACAGCCACTGCGTTCCAATTTAGGCGCTTATTAGTGCCCAAATCTGCCATTTCCAACCCGTATACTGGTACAAGTCTAAAGGGCTACATGCCAGAATGTCATACTCATTTCGACTTTCCATCTAGTATAATTTGCTGCACACTATTGAGGAAGAGGTCCTTCGAGACCTACGTGTCAGACAACAGCTGATTATCACCTGAGGGGACACGCTGTACCAGAATGAATGAATGGCAATTAGATGACACATTCTCAGTAGGATGAGCTTAGTATGCTGATATTTGTTGCTTACTACATTAGTTCTTACTCAAGAGCACGTTCTTAGTAGTAGGCTAGCCAGATTTTGGACATGGCCGTTGTGTACAATTTAACTGTCATCATTACACCCAAGCATTTCAAACCACAACCTTGATACTAACAATCCCTTCCATTTGTTTTGACTGCCTACAATGTCATCCCTGCTCTACATGGATGTTCAACTCTTATTCAGGTAGCTACTACCACTGCAATTGCTATGCCCTGGGGGAGAGAAGGGAAGGTTTTGTCTGGCAATTGAATTCAGGTGGAAATGTAGATGGAGGATGATACAGTAACAGGTTGGCTCCTCTGGGACCGTTGGAAAAACAAAGGCAGGCATTTCGATCAGGCATGGGGACGCCCCTGCACTGTGGCAGATGTTTTTTTCCCCCTCCGCTCACAGGAGCATCTGGATCCAGAGAGCAGATATTTGTGTGTGTGTGTGTGTGTGTGTGTGTGTGTGTGTGTGTGTGTGTGTGTGTGTGTGTGTGTGTGTGTGTGTGTGTGTGTGTGTGTGTGTGTGTGTGTGTGTGTGTGTGTGTGTGTGTGTGTGTGTGTGTGTGTGTGTGTGTGTGTAGAAGCAGGGTGAAATATGAATCAGTCTTTCCTAGGGTCAAAGACTGAGCGAGCACTAGCGTCTTGGACCTGAGGTCTGCTGGCTTAACAGTGGGCGATAGGAAGAAAGAGAGTTAGAGACGGTGGGCCATGATGTGGCCATTGTGGGGACTGCCTACGTGACTAACTGTGTGTTTGAGCCTTTATTTGTGTTGGGAGTGGCTTGATGTGAATGTTGAAACGGGGAGGACACCGATGAGGATACTGAGGAGTACAGTGTTATTACAAAAGGCTAAATGAATAAATTATCCTGCAAACTTTAAAAAGTACTGTAAAATAACTCTATATTTCCTGGTTCACTTGCGATTTGTTACGTACATTTCCTGGACACCCCTCAAGCTTAAACTCTCCTCTAGCTCTCTTTCTCAACCTTAAACTCAGACTTATTTCCAAATATACATTATAGTAAGCTTGCTAACTTATTGACCCTGCTTTGTTACTTCCTTATTGAGGTCAATCTAAGCTGTTATGTCCACCCCAAAACTGATCACAACCAGTCATCTTGCTGAGTGTAAGACACATTCTCTCTCTCACTCTCAATTTCTACTCCCCTCTTCCAGCGAGATGTCTTTGTTTTTGTGTGAGGATTGTTGCGACGATTTTATGTCCTCCGTACTTTTAAGGGCCGCCATAGCCCTTTAATTTGGCGACATCAGCTAGATCACAAGGCCTTGCCGCACTGTGGTCGCCATCTTGCCACAGAGAACAAGCAGAGCCGGGGCAATGTGAAAGTCAAGGCTCTAGGGAGAAGTTGACACTAGGCAGTTGCACAGATCTAGGATCAGCTTATCCAGCTCCAATGTTAATTGTCATCAGTAAGAGGTGAAATGGAAAACTGCCAATACATGTAAGGGCTACTTTCACCAACAACTCAATCTGTTAACGCTGTTCCTTACATTTCTATCTGCAAATCCAGAGCCTGAATAGATCATCTCAGACTGTACAATAGTCAGAAATAGATGACACAAAAATTTGCCTACTTTTCCATGTTTTATTGATTTCCAGAAAGCATTAAATGTTGTATATAGGGATCTTTTAGCCTACAGTTTGCTCAAATCAGGGATTGGTGGGAAATGTTATAACGCAATCCAGTCTCTATAAAAAGTACCAATTGCTTGTGTGAATGTTAATGAATATCATACAGTCTGGTTTCCCACACCCTCGGGGGTAAAACAAGGATATGCCTTATCGCCAACTTTGTTTGCTATGTTTATGGATGATTTGGCAAAAGAAATGAAACAGTCAAATATTGGAGTAAGATATGAGGATGAAATGCTAAGTATCATTTTACGGTATATGCTGATGATATTATTTTGCTAGGCAGAAACTGAACAAGATGGAAACTCGTGATCAACCAGACAAAAACACAGATAATGCATTTTAGAAAACCAGGTGCTAAGAGAAGTGTTTTTTTCCCCCGTTTTGTTTTGGTGAAGAAATTCTTGAGTTTAATAACACTTAATTAATATTTGGGTCTTTTTATTGATGAACATATTATCTTATATATTATATCATATTATACAGAACATCTGTCCTGGCCGAGCTCTTGGGGGAGTTATAGGAAAAACCAAAACACTCAAAGATATTAGTTATGCTACGTATTCCAAACTGTACTAGTCATGCGTTTGTCCTGTTCTGAACTATTCAGCAGGAGTGTTGGGTGCCAAGAGGCATCTCAAAAACAAACATGTCCATAACAGAGCAGTACTTTACCTTTTAGGTGTCCACAAGTTTGAACCTATATTTGCAATAACTGGGGACTTGGGCTGGGAACCCTGTGAGGTGAGATGGAAGGCGTGTATGGTGAGACGTTGGAATCGACTGTTGGATATGCCAATTGAAAGAATAGGCAGTAGCGTTTATCAATGGGATCTATCTAGAGGGGGAGCCTGGGCAACTGAAATGTCTGACCTTTTCCAATGGTCTGACTGTGATCATCTGTATAAAAACCAAATTAAGGGAGACATCTGTATTTTTTTTTAAATAACGTGATGCAATATGCAAAAAAAAATGGAGATGAATCAAAAACCCAAATCGAGAACCTTTTGTTTGATTAAGGATGAATGTGTGTAAGAGATATATGTATAACCTACCTAAAAGCAAGAATTCGCTACGTGCACAGGTATAATCAGGGATATTGCCCCTATGTATTGAAACAGGTTGGTATTGTGGTGAAGTGGAAGAGGAAAGATTATGTAACTATTGTGACCTCAAGGAAATAGAGAATGAAACTCCTTTTATCCTCTATTGCCCTTTTTACCACGATATACGCTTGCTCATATTCCAGAAAGATGACCAGATAACTCTGGAATTATGTGGCTGAGCGATGAGGAGAAACTGGAGAGAAAAAAATTGTACGTTGCGTATTTCTGTTTGCTGAATATTTAGATAAAGCCTAGAATAAAAGAAAAAGGGTGACCTATAATTAAATTATACAAATATTTAGCTTCTGTGGCAAATGGCACATGTGTATCTAGATTGTGTATGGACCTGTCTCCCACATGAATCTTCTCTGCGCACTGCAGACAACAGCAGAAGAAGTGTTATTACTGAATTATCACAGGGAATTATTGTAATCTTTGTGTCAATTAATCCCATAAGGGATGGGTTGCCAACTGACGATTTGACATGAAAATAAAATGTCATTCATTCATTCTGAACACTTCCCCTAACTGAATCCACCCCAGGATAACTGATGATTGCTTGATATGGTGGGGGTTGGTTGTCAGGGGGTGACGCTGATGTAAGCATACTAGTAAATCAAGCCCCTCCTGGAAGGAAATATGAAGTTCCCAGCTAGCACATAACGTTCTGAGAACCATATGTTTCTTAGAGCTTGGTGAGAGTGTGGTTGTCCTATGATTATTTTGTATACAACCTTCCCACAACTTTCTGGGAATGGTGCATGATAGTTGCTTCCCAAGAAGCACATTTGGTTCATTGGAAGTTGTGGGGATGTACGTTTTTGGTTTCCCATTGGTTCTGGGAACAAAGCCATATGTTTCCTGACTGGTGAACCTGAAGGTTTTTTTAAACATTCATTTTTAGGTTGCAGGGTGGTTCTGAGAATGTTTTATGATGGTTCTTAAAGTTTTCCTATGAGGTTTTATTATCATTCTGAGAACTAGAATTATAGATTATTTTGATTTTTAATAACATCCATACAACTTTCACTGAATGTTTCAATAAGGCTTTAAATATCACTGCTAGCTTTGTTTGCGTTAACTGTTTTGAAATCCAAGCACAGATAGTACACATGGAAATTAATTTTCTTAGGCATTACTCAGGAACACATTTTTTTTTGTTGTGGCATGGTGTCTGTGAGATTCAAACCTATGATCTTCTATCATCTATCCATGGAATTATTTCACTGCACCAACAGGATGGAGCTAACATGTCATCTTTTTTTAAAACGCATACAAACCTGTTCATTTCAGTCTATTAAAACACACCTCATGTCAAAGGAAACAAGATTAGGTGTGGCCAATTAGTGGGCGTGGCCAACATACCTGAACACACTTAACAAGATAGAGGCTAGAGAGAGCTTTGTTGACGGTGAGAACGGAATGTATATGTTTTCCAATAACATTCTTAGAATGTTCTTTGAACGTTACTAATGTTTTCTTGTGGATGTTTTCTTAATGTTCTGAGAATATGATATGACCTGTAGGAAACATTATGCTGAAATATTAAAATTCCCACAGAAGAACGTTGTTTCTTAACGTTCTCGGAACAATTTCATAATGTTAATTTAAATAGAACCACGAGGAAACCTTATGCTGATGTATTGAAATTCCAACAGTAGAGTGTTCTTTGTTAACGTTCTTTGAACCATTTGAGAACATTCCCCATGTCAAACCATTTGGAGAACATTTCTTAAGCATTTTTATTTTATTAATTGTAACCAAGTTCCTTTGCCAAGTTCCTTAAATGTGCTGAGAATGTTCCACATTCAAACAACTATCTTGCACCATTCCCAGAACAGAACGTTATATGCTAGCTGGGTTGGCTTTGGAACATTCTAAGCATATTGAAGTAACTAAAAAAATAAATATTTTGTTGGTATTTCATTACTTTAACAGAACATTTCATAATAATGTAAAGATGGTTGGTCAATTTTGGTAATGTTCTAGGAATATTCTATACTTGTTTTGACATTGGGAATGTTCTAAAATAAATCAGAGAACGTTAAGAAACAACGTATACTTGTTTCTTCAGCATACTGTTTCCGCCAGGTTTCTTTTTAAAGTCATGTTCTCAAATAGTTTGTTCTTCTCAGCATCAACAAAACTCTCTCTTATCCTCTAAGTGTATTCAGGTGTGTTGGCCTCTCCGCTAATTGGCCACACCTGATCTTAATGAGTGCTTGTTAACTTTGAAATGGGGTCTGTTTGAATAAACTGAAATGAGCAGCTTTGTATGAGTAAAAAGCAAACATGGCATTCTAGCTCCATCCAAATGCCATGGAGAGAGAACAGAGGATTATTGGTTCTAATCTCACTGATGCCACAATCAAAAAGAAATGTGTTTGCATGATTAATGCCTAGGCAAATTAATTTCCATGTGTCCTATCTGTGCTTGGAGTTCAAAACAGTACAATTAATTTAGAAGTTATATTAAGTCTTCTCAGAATGTTAATAAAACCTCACGGGAAATTTTTCAGGGAACCATAATCAAATATTCTCAGAACCTCTTTGAAACCTAAAAATGTATGTTTCCAGGCACATTTTACACTTCTGTTTATTAAAAAAAAACATTCTTTTTTACAGGTCAGGAAGCATATGGCTTTTTTCCCCAGAACCAATGGGAAACCAAAATCATACTTTCTCACAACTTCCAAGAAACCAAATGTGATAGCTGGGTTTTCAACATTTGAAGGTATTAGGCCTATAACATGTACGGACAAGCCCCCTTCTCTCCCAAAGCTCTAAGAGTGTTTTTCAGAAATGACAGACCTTACCCCATAGGTATTTGGTGTTCATAAAAATTCACATTTTTGCCCAGTACATAATGTAACACATTTGCAAGAGCAGTATTTGGCACAGCTGTAAAAAATAGACGTTCAAAACAGAACGCCTAAGTATTGTGTGAAACTACCACTTTGGGTATTTGACACAACCAAAACGTTGGCAAGTTAAATCATTTGTGATGAAAAGTATTTGTGGATGTTTCAGGGATGTGGGGTCAGATATTGGTGATCCGGATGAGTACATTATTACCTCACTGAATGTTGAAAAACAGAAGACCCCTTCTAAGATACCATTTTTGCTTCTTTACCAAATTGAATGACTCAGCAAAAAAAACGAAATAAAAGCAAACCAAGTGAAAGAGTGCTCGTTATAGTAATCCATCACTGTCATGTACTCAATAATTGCATGAAGATGTGTTGGAAATTCATAAAATGATGAATCCTTTCTTACAAATATTTATAGTTGCCCCTCCCCTTATGTGGTATGACAAGCACCCACTTCCTGTTTTGGTTTGTGCAGGCAGGAGGTCCTTGGTGTAGCACTCAAGACTTCCCCTTGTAAACAGAGCATGCTACCCACACAGCCCATGGCTCTACACTCTACACTGCCTGCCAAGAGATCACTGAGATGGAGGGAGGGAGGTAGAGAGGGAGGAAGGGAGGCAGAGAGAGGCAAAGAGAGAGCGATAAAGACGGAGAGAGCAAAAGAGAATAACAGAGTGAACAAACACCGAGTTAGATTAGGAAATGATGAGAGCAGAAATACACACATGTACATTAGATGGACAGACGTGAAGTGAGACAAAGAATGACAAAAAAATGAGACAGTAAAATAATTCCAAACAGAACAAAATAGACCATGACAGAGGCTAGAGAATAGTAGAGAGACAGAAAGAGAAAACTAGACAGAAGAATGGGAAAGAGAGGGAGAAAAAGGGAGTTAGAGAAGTGGGGGAGCGAGTGAGGGAGACGTAGTCTTGGGCTGTGCCTCGGACTGTAGTTTCTTTTCTTGGCTTCCTGATTGCCTGTTCCCTTGAGGTCTCTGGGTGAGTTTGGTCATGATTCACTCTGCAGAAACGTAACACTGGGCCTGCAAAACACATTTACCCGGAAAGTTCCTAGATTCTGGAGCTACAGTATTTCAAGTCTCTACCCTCTTCCCTCCTCGGCTGCTGCTGTGATAACGTTACGATTGCTCTAGTAGCAGCACTGTATCTCAGACTCTATTCTGCGCTTAACCTTTATTTCAGTGTGAGCTAATCAAATGTAAAAGCACATTCAGCCAATCCCTAACAGAATGCTTGAATTGGGTGGCCATACACATATCCCTTTTCCGTCAGAGGATTGTTTTGGATCTTCTGGTTTGTAACACTAACCCCATGCCTCGCTCTCTGTCTTTGTAAACAGTCAAAGCCCACTGGGACTCGTCATATAGGGGCCCCTAAGAGTCTTCATTGTGCCCTGAACGTGTGTCTGGTTTCGGGTTACTCATTGTCCCTATAACCTCAGATCTAACTCAGACATAACTATGACCGTGAGATATACATCCCAAATCTGACCATGGATCAGTTCTTAAGGGGGTGACTTCCCCCGGAACCCATGCGGCTGCCTGCCTGAGTTGTAGGGGAGGAGATAGGAGGTACCCACTGCAGTGTGCCTCTGAGTCACAGGGACTGTGGACCACATGCCACACACACCACTGCAATGTATCAGGCTATATCTCATTCTGATGGGGGTGGTGGTGAGCGTTTGGGAAATGGAGCGGAGTAGGGGATTCATGATTGACTTTGACTATTGGCTTATACATGTAGTCATGAGTGTGAGAGAGGAGGATGGTATAGAGTGAGGAAGAAAGATTGGGGTAAAATAACTCAAATTAACTCAAGGAGGGGAATATGGCAGATTAGTTAAGAGAAACGAGCAAGAAGGCAATTTACAGTCAGAAGACCGTTACAGTCAGAACGCAATTACAGTCGTAAAATATGGAGATTGGGGAAGGAGAAAAAAAGAGACAAAGGTAACTTGAGTAATGTAGAGGGAAGAGTAATGGAATGTTGACCAAGAGGTGCAGTCTGGAAGTGATAGCACAAAACGAAGGGAAAAAACTGAGTTCATAATAAAAAGAGGAATCTGAGGGGGGAGGAAATACTATAGTGCAGAGGAGAGAGAGAGAGAGAGAGAGAGAGAGAGAGAGAGAAAGCCATTTGAATTGAGAGTGAGAGAAAAAAAGAGAGAGAAATATAGAAAGGGGTAAAGGATGTTTAAAAGTGTGTGAATAGTTGGATCAAGGTTCAGAGAGACTGGGAGTGAGGGAGGGACAAAGGGAGGGGTTCAGAAAGGCAGAAAGTGAGAGAGAAGAGAGGGAGAGCGAGCAAGAGGAGGATTCTGGGCAGAGAATCAAAACAGACCATGATAGAGGCTAGAGAATAGTAGAGAATAGTAGAGAGACATCCATCTGATGTTTACCATCAATCACTTTGGCACCCCAAAGCTTAGGGGTACACAGCATTTAGTATTGTTATCAGGTAAGTTGATACCTGCAATACCTACAGTTGAAGTTGGAAGTTTACATACACTTAGGTTGGAGTCATTAAAACTCGTTTTTCAACCACTCCACACATTTCTTGTTAAACAAACTATAGTTTTGCAAGGTCGGTTAGGACATCTACTTTGAGCATGACACAAGTAATTTTTCCAACAATTGTTTACAGGCAGATTATTTCACTTATAATTCACTGTATCACAATTCCATTGGGTCAGAAGTTTACATACACTAAGTTGACTGTGCCTTTAAACAGCTTGGAAAATTCCAGAAAATTATGTCATGGCTTTAGAAGCTTCTGATAGGCTAATTGACAAGTATCTATATCTACAGTGAAACGAGTCCTATATCAACACAACCTGAAAGGCCGCTCTGCAAGTGTCAGAAGGTGAGTGTAGCTGGTGCATGAAGTCAGGCGCAGGAGAGCAAAATGAGTGAGCAACATACTTTACTCAAACAGTGTATGTAAACTTTTGACCCAATGGGAATGTGATGAAAGAAATAAAAGCTGAAATAAATTACTCTCTCTCTAGTATTATTCTAACAGTTCACATTCGTAAAATAAAAGTGGTGAACCTAAAACAGGGAATTTTCATAAGGATTAAATATCAGGAATTGTGAAAAATTGAGTTTAAATGTATTTGGCTAAGGTGTATGTAAACTTCCGACTTCAACTGTACCTCACCTATGGCACATTCCATCTCTATCCATCCATACTAGCCATGGCTAAAAACAATCTTGTAGTATATTAATAACAAAATGTTTTGCCCTGCAAGCACAATAAATGTGTGGAGTTCAAAAGAAAGAGAAATGGGAACAAGCTGTCACGTTCTGTCCATCATTCGTATGTGTTTTCCTTGTTTTAGTGTTGGTCAAGACGTGAGCTGGGTGGGCATTCTATGTTGTGTGTCTGGTTTGTCTATTTCTATGTTTGGCCTGATATGGTTCTCAATCAGAGGCAGGTGTTAGTCATTGTCTCTGATTGGGAACCATATTTAGGTAGCCTGTTTTGTGTTGGGATTTGTGGGTGATTGTTCCTGTCTCTGTGATTTGCACCAGATAGGGCTGTTTTTGGTTTTCCACGTTCATTGTTTTGTAGTGTTCATGTTTATCCGTTTTTGATTAAACATGAGTCAATATAACCACGCTGCCTTTTGGTCCTCCTCTACTTCACCACAGGAAAACCCTGGCAGGGGGACTATAAAAGGCTGCGTTAAAAAAATGTTTTGCAAAAGCTTAGCTTTTTTTAGCTGTCCGGAAGAGGCATCCAGAGAATTTGGCAATTGGCAATGCAGTCGGAGGGGAGTATTCCACGCTGGCACTGAAATACATCATTATCTTCCATCTGGTGATGATGTCATCGCTGGGTGTCTGTTTATCTGTGTGATTATTGTTTATATTAAAAAAAAACATAATAAATACAACAAAATCAATATGGCTAAAGGTTACTGATTGGAGAGATGGAGTTGTAGCCATGGTTTGTTATTCCTTTCACCGATCCAGCCCTTCCTGATTGGTTAAGGCAAAGACGTAAGACCAAGACAAGGTACACTGAAATATATAGGGGATAAGGGAGGGACAATATGAATCTATACTAATCAGTGACATCATTCGCTAAATGCCACCATCACAGTACCAGATCAGGGACTTCTAGTGACGCTGAATAAGGCATAAGCAGTCTATATGACAGGGAAAGTGTAGTCACGTCATCAGATAGGGGCGTGCAGGATCTCAGCTCTGATGTGGAAGGCACTGCTCCCTGTTCAGGCCAGGCAAATCAGTCAGGGAGGTAGCAAAACGCTGACCTCAATGGAAAAGAATGTAAATCCTTTTTTCTTTCTCTCCTTCCCCTCCCCTGCAATTTAATTCAAGCAATATGTGCCTTTGGTAACTCTCGTCTTTTGCAGTGAGAAGAGAACACTTTTTTTTCCCTATCTGATACTCTCGCTCTCCTTCTCTTCCTCTCGCTCCCCTTGCTTTCTCCATTGCTCCTCCTCATCCCTCCCTCCCCACTTTCACTGCCTCTTTCCTCCCCCTCATTTGTCTTGTGGCGGGTTGGGGATTGTCTTCTGGGCTTGGTTGGTCGGTACGTCACAGTGCCACGTCGGAAAGCTCTTCTGTTTCCATCTCCCCATTGCCTCATGGCCAGAACTCTGCCTTGGGAAAACAAAACCTCATCCAGTCCAAGTCAAGGCTCTAATTTAGTAACCTAAATAGAGTTGTTCCGGTTTTTGCAAATGCAACGTCTATGCTTTAGCTTGGGAGAAGAGAAGCAGGGCTTTTGGAGTTTGTGTTGAGCGTATTTTGTTTTGCAGATTTCAGAGGATTTATTGCAGATCTGTATTGACTCCGAGTTCCCCAGTTCATCCTTCCTGTGGTCCTGGTCTCACTACCAGCCCCCCCACCCCCCCTGAAAACATTTATATATATTTGGTACAGGAATGCCCTCTTGTTACCCATGCCCAACACACAATGTCTGATCCCAAGACACAACATGACGTCCAATTCAATTTGACTTGTATAGCATTTTTAAAAAAATACATTTGTTGCAATGTATAGGAACCTAGGTTCTAAATCCCTGAAGAGCCAGCAAAGACAACAGTGTCCAGGAAAACCTCCCTAGGTAGCAAGAGACAGAGGAGTCAGACTCAAGAGGTGGAGCCCATCCTCCTCTAGCTGGACGGGTGGAGATTCAGGAATACTTTCCTCATACCTTTCTCATCACTTGCGCCAACAAATGTGTGAAGTTAGCACTGTACCATTTCTGAAGGTTGTCACAGTAGAGAGATTAAAAGGCTACTGTAAGTGCTCTTTATGATCTCATAAGAGCTCATTTGATTACCCTTCACCGGAGTTCAGATATAGATGGCCTGTATTCATCGTTGGCCTCCATCACCAACTCAAGACAGTTCCAAATTCTATCCACTCATGCACAATACCCATTTCCCCTTTAAAACCTTTGTGCTGTTTTCCAGTAGGGAGTGAATTTCCAAATATCTCTGGTTCATGTGTTTATTCAATCAATTGACTCTGCTATTTTAGACTGGCTCTAATTGAGAGAGAGGGAGTTAGAGAGTGAAATTAAGGAGAGGGCAGTGGTGGTAGCTATTCAAAGCCCTGTGCTGGGCGTTCCTTACATTTCTGTGGTCCTGGTCCGGTCATGGAGGGTGCTTGCTGCTTGTCTCGTCCAACGTTAGCTAAACGCCAGAACACGAGCAAAAATGGCGAGATAGATTTTCTAAATATACCTGTTAAATGCTCCGCTATTGTGTCTTTCAGGCCAAAATTAGGCTATTTAGAGGTTAGATCAACATTGGATTGTAATGGTCCAGAACCAAAGCTGGTGAAGGCGAAATCAATGGAGGGTTTTTAGAAAGGCAACACTAGGGGTTCAGCCAAGCATTATCTTACAGCTGGCTGGCATGGGTCATCTGGTTTCTATCCTGTGGTAAGACGGCCTTCAGTATCAACTGGATGACATAGAAGGAAGAGGTGGAGGAATGCTCCTACTATGACTCTGGAGAGGGCCTATATTTTAGAGAGAGCACACAAACGCAATTCCTTGTCAACATGGACCTGCAGTGTTTTTACGCATTATATTACACTCATGAAGTCTATAAGAATTGTTTGTAATATACCAAGAATTTGCTCATTGTTTACCTACTATAATTCATGTAACATACAGGGCTTATTTTTCATTTAGTTTGTTCATGAAGTGTTTACAGGTACTTTGAACCAACCTATGAAAAAAAGTTCAAATGCATCCATGGAGCTCTTACACCATCGACCTCTTCCGAACTTTGAGCCCAGAGCCAATGAGGCACAGCAGCCACTGAGCCTGCACTGATGGGGAAAACATCTGGGGTCAAAATGGAAGACGATGTATGTATTTATCACCTCGGGGCTAGAGGGAGGCTCTTGCCATGGACTTGCTGCACCACACTGCTAGATTGTAGGGAGAATGTGACTAAAACTAGCATCTTATCCATTCAAATGGATGTGGATTATATATATACTTTTTCACTTAATATAAAGGAAATACAAATTCTGGTCAACAACGAAGGGAACTAACTGATAGCTGCTGAGGAAAGTTGGGGTAACTCTTCATTTAAGGGGGTCCTTATCACAGCGTAATTACACTGTAAAAAGTATTGTAGTTAATTGTTAAAACTCATAGTTACACTGTAATAACCACATGTAACTGGTGGTAATTGCAGTCTGTCATTTCAGAGTTGTAGCAAGACATGCTTGTTACCATGCTTGTTAAATAAATGGGCAAGTTTGCACTAAATTCACCTATTCTGTGTTTAGTTTCTTCTCAGGTGAATCCGATCAGTAATAACTGTCACAAGGTTGTAATCTCTTGAGGACAGACACACCGGGTGTCCAAGATTACAACATTTGGAGGCTCAATAGTCTCTAAGAATCATTTCTATATCATTACATATTACCCATTCCCAAGTGAAAATACCTACAAACAAAATATGAGCTTCTACATTAGTCAACTTTATTGCGAAATGTAAAAAGACCTTACATTTCTTACAAAATAAAATATTTTTATTGTTACATAAAATACAAATCCAAAAATGGATTTAACAAAGATATAGGCATAGGCCACAAGGTTCGGGGAAGAGAAGACCATTCAGCCCAGCTAACGTTAGCGAAAAGCGACCATAGCATATTTGCCATCTTTAAGTAGCTAGCTAGCTACTGCAGCCAAGGTTAGAAAACTAGCTAGCATGCTAGCAAATCAACAACAACAAAAAACACAGATTGCATGGAAAGTATATTCTGTAGATCAGTGGTCACCAACCAACCGGTCAATCACAATCGACTGGTCGAACTTCAAGGCATTCCTAGTCGATCATCAAACATTTGTGTAGAAAAGCCAATTAAAAAGGCTTGGGCTCCTTTTTTCCCTCCATTTGTGTTGTGCTGTTGGTGGTAGGTGCACTTGAGAAGCCAGAAGCCCTGCGTACCGGGTACATTTACATTACATTTAAGTCATTTAGCAGACGCTCTTATCCAGAGCGACTTACAAATTGGTGCATTCACCTTATGACATCCAGTGGAACAGCCACTTTACAATAGTGCATCTAAATCTTTTAAGGGGGGTGAGAAGGATTACTTTATCCTATCCTAGGTATTCCTTAAAGAGGTGGGGTTTCAGGTGTCTCCGGAAGGTGGTGATTGACTCCGCTGTCCTGGCGTCGTGAGGGAGTGTGTTCCACCATTGGGGAGCCAGAGCAGCGAACAGTTTTGACTGGGCTGAGCGGGAACTGTACTTCCTCAGTGGTAGGGAGGCGAGCAGGCCAGAGGTGGATGAACGCAGTGCCCTTGTTTGGGTGTAGGGCCTGATCAGAGCCTGGAGGTACTGAGGTGCCGTTCTCCTCACGTGTTCTCATTTTGAACCATTTAATTTGTCTGAATTATCAGATCTACCTGGCGGACTGGGAGATCTGTGGCTAAATTGAGTGTTCCTACTGCGCTAGCCAATCGGATTGCTCGTATAGTGTATCGATAGCCCTGCGACTTTATTATTATTATTATATTTCACTTTCTCTGGTCATAGGAACAACATGAATTAATGCAGGAGGCAGATGTGGTGAGACTCGATTTTTGCCATCAGGTGGAAGGTGTCCCCCTTTCTCTGCTTAGTCTCGCTGGAGGAAAGGAAGGAGAGAGATGGGACCATGAGACCTCTGTTGCGCTCTCCCTCCCTCCGCTGAGAGTAATGCTATGTTCAAAACAACTGGGAACTCGGAAATCTCAGACTTCCGACCTCAGTGCGTTCAAGACAATTGGTATCACGGGAAAAAACGAGATCTTACTGGGAAAAATTGTTTTGAACCGGTCATCCAACTCGGAAATCCATGTCGGAAATTGGGTATCTTTCTTGAACTCCGACTTTCCGACCTGAAAAGCACTGATGTCATGAAAAGCGAAAGAATTTGCATGGAAAACATACTCTCTCCTGTGTTGACCTTTTTGACCTACAACACTGTTTATTTCACTGCAATCATTGATGTCTGACATTATTTTAACAGTTTTAGAAACTTCAAAGTGTTTTCTATCCAATTCTACCTAATTATATGCACATCCTGGCTTCTGGGAAACTCTCGACCTGCTCCACTAAAACCCCCTTCGATGAGAATGGGGGCATGCTCAGCCCACCTTTTCCTGTAGTCCACAATCCTCTCCTTTGTCTTGCTCACATTGAGGGAGAGGTTGTTGTCCTGGCACCACACTGCCAGTTCTCTGACCTCCTATAGGCTGTCTCATTGTTACCGGTGATCAGGCCTACCACAGTTGTGTCGCCAGCAAACTTAATGGTGTTGGAGTCGTGTTTGGCCACGCAGTCATGGGTGAACAGGGACTACAGGAGGGGACTAAGTACACACCCCTGATGGGCCCCAGTGTTGAGGATCAGCATGGCAGACATTTGTTGCCTACCCTTACCACCTGGGGCGGCCCGTCAGGAAGTCCAGGATCCAGTTGCCGAAGGAGGTGATTAGTCCCAGGGTCCTTAGCTTAGTGATGAGTTTCGTTGGCACTATGGTGTTGAACAATGAGCAGCATTCTCACATAGGTGTTCCTTTTGTCCAGGTGGGAAAAGGCAGTGTGGAGTGCGATTGAGATTGCGTCAACTGTGGATCTGTTGGGGCGGTATGTAAATTGTAGTGGGTCTAGGGTATCTGGGAGGATGTTGTTGATGTGAGCCATGACCAGCCTTTCACAGCTGAAGTATGGAAGTATGGCTACAGACGTGAGTGCTACAGGGCGGTAATCATTTAGGCAGGTTACCTTCGCTTCCTTTGGCACAGGGACTATGGTGGTCTGTTTGAAACATGTAGGTATTACAGACTCGGTCAGGGATAGGTTGAAAATGTCAGTGAAGACACTTGCCAGTTCATCCACGCATGCTTTGAATACATGTCCTGGTAATCCGTCTGGCCCCGTGACTTTGTGAATGTTGACCTGTTTGAAGGTCTTGCTCACATCGGCTACCGAGAGCGTTATTGCACAGACATCCAGAACAGCTGGTGCTCTTGTGCATGCTTCAGTGTTGCTTGCCTTGAAGCAGCATAAAAGGCATTTAGCTCATCTGGGTTTCCCTTTGTATCTTAATCCTGTATTGACGCTTTGCTTGTCTGATGGTTTATCTGAGGGCATAGCTGGATTTCTTATAAGCATCTGGATTAGTGTCAGTAATCCATGGCTTCTGGTTGGGACTTGTACGTGCGGTCACTGTGGGGACGATGTCGCCTATGCACTTATTGATGAAGCTGGTGACTGAGGTGGTATACTCCTCAATGCCATTGGATGATATCTGGGAAGATATTCCAGTCTGTGTTAGCAAAACAGTCCTGTAGCATAGCATCTGCATCATCTGACCACTTCCGTATTGAGCGGGTCACTGGTACTTCCTGCTTTAATTTTTGCTTGTAAGCAGAAATGAGGAGGATATAATTATGGTCAGATTTTCCAAATGGAGATTAAAGTATGGTGCATTGGGATGCTTTCAGAAAGTTGTAAGAAGCATGGTAAGAAGCATCCGTAATTACAGACCGCCGTTACCCCATGTTATTACAGTGTAACTATGAATTATTACAATTAATTACAATACTTGTTAGTGTAATTACATACGTCGTTACACTAATAAGGACCCCATAAAATGAAGTATTACTGAAAGTTGTCCATTTTAGAATTTGGGCCATGTCTACAGAAGCAGACAGACTTGTGGATGACCCCTGTCAGGTGGCCTCCAGTGACCTATTCTCTGAAACTGGGGTGGACAACTGCACCCGTAACCTGAACTTTGATCTCTCATAGGGATGAGCATCCCCCCTGGGTTACCCTCCCTGTCCTTGAGTTTGCAGGTCCACTAAACCCAGACACCCATCGGGCAGTGTGTTCATATGTGAAGCTGAGGAGGAGAGAGATTTACACTGTTTCCCAGCTTGGAGTCATCACCATGGAAACCCAACACTAAGCATTACCAGATGTCGGTCAAATATGGTGGAACAAATACAAAACGTTCTTGTTGTGTTGTTTTGCTAATATGGTGTGTAAAGGGGATAAGTACTCAGCACAGAGCTTTGGGACAACCAAGGGAGGAAGGGTACATTTAACAATTCAGCCCTTTCATTAACTACCTACTTCAATGTTCTGTAGGTGATATATGCATATCTTTAGGCGTTATGACAGAATGAAAGAGATTTGGACACCCTATTTCTACTGCGAAAATATATATAAAAACGCAGCATGTTGTTGGTCCCATGTTTCATGAGCTGAAATAAAAAGAACCCGGAAATGTTCCATACACACAAAACGCTTGTTGCTGTAAAATGTTGTGCACAAATTTGTTTACATCCCTGTTAGTGAGCATTTTTCCTTTGCCAAGATAATCCATCCACCTGACAGGTGTGGCGTATCAAGAAGATGTTTAAACAGCATGATCATTACACAGATGCACCTTGTGCTGGGGACAATAAAAAGCCACTCTAAAATGTGCAGTTTTGTCACACAATACAATGTCACAGGTGTCTCAAGTTTTGAGGGAGCGTGCAATTGGTATGCTGGAATGTCCAACAGAGCCGTTGCCAGAGAATTGAATCTTAATTTCTCTGCCATAAGCAAACTCCAACGTCATTTTAGAGAATTTGGCAGTACATCCAACTGGCCCCACAACCGCAGACCACGTGTAACCACACCACCCCAGGACCTCCACATCCGGCTCCTTCACCTGTGGGATCGTATTTCTGTCTGTAATGAAGCCCTTTTGTGGGGAAAAACTCATTCGTATTGTCTGAATTCTGATTGGCTGGGCCTGGCTCCCAGTGAGTGGTCCTGGCTTGCCAGTGGGTAGAACTTTGCCCTCCCAGGCCCACCCATGTCTGAGCCCCTGCCCAGTTATGTGAAATTCATAGATTATGGACCAATTGATTTATTTCTATTGACTGATTTCCTTATATGAACTGTAATTTTTGTTGTTTAGACATAATAATGCCATGCCTTGTAACAGCAATGTATCTGATGTTATCAACCAAGGTTTGATATGAGACACAGCATGACAGGTATTTCTCTCATTCCCACAACCACTCAGTGAAGGCGCTAGCAATAGCATTTCAAATAAAACATTCTGTTGTCTCCTGGCTAGCTGCCAAGATAAACGTAGCTGCAGAGAGCTAGCTGATCCCAGAGAGCCTCCTACTCAGCACATGCCAGAGGGCGTAATGAGGAACAAGGATGGGATGGGCCGGTCTGTCCGAGAAGCCCATTGAAGGATTAGGAGTTAGGACATACTGCCAAGAGCCTGGCGTTGGCCTCGTCCCACTGACCCACAGGCCCGTCTTGTACAGGATATACTGGATCAAAAAGGTGGTTAACCCCTCGACATGTTACGAATGCTGGGATTCTGTTAGGATTCCCCTTTCCTTTGTGAAATGTTGCTAAGAGGAAGCACGGCATGTTAACTATTCTTCAAGCTAGCATATGAATTGAGAACTTGTCCCCCAATAGAGCGTCAATTAGAATTGAAGACACAGAAGGAGGATGGTGCTGGCTTTTATGACACTGTCCAACGTCCTGTTCGTTATGTGACACTGAATGACTGCTAGCCAGTGACTGGAAGGTCAACGAGGATAGCAGTCATAGTCCAAAACCGCAGCTTTTATTGTAGGTCTTGAGATGGTCAGAAGGGAGACCGCAGGTTTGCATAACTTCAGATGTCTTCATTTGACAACAGACAATGATAGGAGATGAATGGGTAGGGAGGAAGACGGATGAATTATTGAAGAGAAACGAATACCTACTCATAGAGGGGCATTTATCATTTAAATAAACAGCACAGCAATGGTCATGAGAAATTGTCCATTAAATCCAGCTTTGACTACAATGATCTTGAAGGATTGTGTTTCTGTCATGTCCTGACCTTAGTTCGTTTGTTATGTCTTTGTTTTAGTATGGTTTAGTATGGTCAGGGCACGAGTTGGATGGGTTGTCTATGTTCGTTTTTCTATAATTTGGGATTTCTGTGTTCGGCCTAGTATGGATCTCAATCAGAGGCAGCTGTCAATCGTTGTCCCTGATTGAGAATCATACTTAGGTAGCCTGGTTTCACTTTTGAGTTGTGGGTGTTTGTCTTCCGTGTCAGTGTTTGTTACCACACTGACTGTTTCGTTTATTCACATTTATTGTTTTGTTCCAGTGTTCTGTTGTGTTTGATTAAACATGATGGACACTTACCACGCTGCGCATCGGTCCTCCGATCCTTCTCGCTACTCCTCCTCAGAAGAGGAATCCTTCCTTCTCCCAATTCTCCTCCCACTCTTAATACACCCTCCCTTACTCTCTCGTTCTCTCTTTACGGAACTTGCTGGCGTTTGACTGCCCGACCGTTCTTTCCTGCATTGGGAATCAGCCCATACACTCACACACAGACCAGAGGTCGACTTACCCAGTCCCTCAAAATAGTGACGTAGGTAAAAGCATACAATAAAGCTCTGTGCTTTATCTGTGCACATTATGTATTACATTTACATTTACATTTAAGTCATTTAGCAGACGCTCTTATCCAGAGCGACTTACAAATTGGTGCATTCACCTTATGACATCCAGTAGAATAGTCACTTTACAATAGTGCATCTAAATCTTAAAGGGGGGTGAGAAGGATTACTTATCCTATCCTAGGTATTCCTTAAAGAGGTGGGGTTTCAGGTGTCTCCGGAAGGTGGTGATTGACTCCGCTGTCCTGGCGTCGTGAGGGAGTTTGTTCCACCATTGGGGGCCAGAGCAGCGAACAGTTTTGACTGGGCTGAGCGGGAACTGTACTTCCTCAGTGGTAGGGAGGCGAGCAGGCCAGAGGTGGATGAACGCAGTGCCCTTGTTTGGGTGTAGGGCCTGATCAGAGCCTGGAGGTACTGAGGTGCCGTTCCCCTCACAGCTCCGTAGGCAAGCACCATGGTCTTGTAGCAGATGCGAGCTTCAACTGGAAGCCAGTGGAGAGAGCGGAGGAGCGGGGTGACGTGAGAGAACTTGGGAAGGTTGAACACCAGACGGGCTGCAGCGTTCTGGATGAGTTGTAGGGGTTTAATGGCACAGGCAGGGAGCCCAGCCAACAGCGAGTTGCAGTAATCCAGACGGGAGATGACAAGTGCCTGGATTAGGACCTGCGCCGCTTCCTGTGTGAGGCAGGGTCGTACTCTGCGGATGTTGTAGAGCATGAACCTACAGGAACGGGCCACCGACTTGATGTTAGTTGAGAACGACAGGGTGTTGTCCAGGATCACGCCAAGGTACTTAGCGCTCTGGGAGGAGGACACAATGGAGTTGTCAACCGTGATGGCGAGATCATGGAACGGGCAGTCCTTCCCCGGGAGGAAGAGCAGGTCCGTCTTGCCGAGGTTCAGCTTGAGGTGGTGATCCGTCATCCACACTGATATGTCTGCCAGACATGCAGAGATGCGATTCGCCACCTGGTCATCAGAAGGGGAAAGGAGAAGATTAATTGTGTGTCGTCTGCATAGCAATGATAGGAGAGACCATGTGAGGTTATGACAGAGCCAAGTGACTTGGTGTATAGCGAGAATAGGAGAGGGCCTAGAACAGAGCCCTGGGGGACACCAGTGGTGAGAGCGCGTGGTGAGGAGACAGATTCTCGCCACGCCACCTGGTAGGAGCGACCTGTCAGGTAGGACGCAATCCAAGCGTGGGCCGCGCCGGAGATGCCCAACTCGGAGAGGGTGGAGAGGACGATCTGATGGTTCACAGTATCGAAGGCAGCCGATAGGTCTAGAAGGATGAGAGCAGAGGAGAGAGAGTTAGCTTTAGCGGTGCGGAGCGCCTCCGTGATACAGAGAAGAGCAGTCTCAGTTGAATGACTAGTCTTGAAACCTGACTGATTTGGATCAAGAAGGTCATTCAGAGAGAGATAGCGGGAGAGCTGGCCAAGGACGTTCAAGAGTTTTGGAGAGAAAAGAAAGAAGGGATACTGGTCTGTAGTTGTTGACATCGGAGGGATTGAGTGTAGGTTTTTTCAGAAGGGGTGCAACTCTCGCTCTCTTGAGGACGTAGCCAGCGGTCAGGGATGAGTTGATGAGCGAGGTGAGGTAAGGGAGAAGGTCTCCGGAAATGGTCTGGAGAAGAGAGGAGGGGATAGGGTCAAGCGGGCAGGTTGTTGGGCGGCCGGCCGTCACAAGACGCAAGATTTCATCTGGAGAGAGAGGGGAGAAAGAGGTCAGAGCACAGGGTAGGGCAGTGTGAGCAGAACCAGCGGTGCCGTTTGACTTAGCAAACGAGGATCGGATGTCGTCGAACTTCTTTTCAAAATGGTTGACGAAGTCATCTGCAGAGAGGGAGGAGGGGGGGGAGGGGGAGGAGGATTCAGGAGGGAGGAGAAGGTGGCAAAGAGCTTCCTAGGGTTAGAGGCAGATGCTTGGAATTTAGAGTGGTAGAAAATGGCTTTAGCAGCAGAGACAGAGGAGGAAAATGTAGAGAGGAGGGAGTGAAAGGATGCCAGGTCCGCAGGGAGGCGAGTTTTCCTCCATTTCCGCTCAGCTGCCCGGAGCCCTGTTCTGTGAGCTCGCAATGAGTCGTCGAGCCACGGGGCGGGAGGAGAGGACCGAGCCGGCCTGGAGGATAGGGGACATAGAGAGTCAAAGGATGCAGAAAGGGAGGAGAGGAGGGTTGAGGAGGCAGAATCAGGAGATATGAGGTATGAGCAGAGGGAAGAGATGATAGGATGGAAGAGGAGAGAGTAGTGGGGGAGAGAGAGCGAAGGTTGGGACGGCGCGATACCATCCGAGTAGGGGCAGTGTGGGAGGTGTTAGATGAGAGCGAGAGGGAAAAGGATACAAGGTAGTGGTCGGAGACTTGGAGGGGAGTTGCAATGAGGTTAGTGGAAGAACAGCATCTAGTAAAGATGAGGTCGGCGTATTGCCTGCCTTGTGAGTAGGGGGAAGGTGAGAGGGTGAGGTCAAAAGAGGAGAGGAGTGGAAAGAAGGAGGCAGAGAGGAATGAGTCAAAGGTAGACGTGGGGAGGTTAAAGTCGCCCAGCACTGTGAGAGGTGAGCCGTCCTCAGGAAAGGAGCTTATCAAGGTATCAAGCTCATTGATGAACTCTCCGAGGAACCTGGAGGGCGATAAATGATAAGGATGTTAAGCTTGAAAGGGCTGGTAACTGTGACAGCATGGAATTCAAAGGAGGCGATAGACAGATGGGTGAGGGGAGAAAGAGAGATGACCACTTGGGAGAGATGAGGATCCCGGTGCCACCACCCCGCTGACCAGAAGCTCTCGGGGTGTGCGAGAACACGTGGGCGGACGAAGAGAGAGCAGTAGGAGTAGCAGTGTTGTCTGTGGTGATCCATGTTTCCGTCAGTGCCAAGAAGTCGAGGGACTGGAGGGAGGCATAGGCTGAGATGAACTCTGCCTTGTTGGCCGCAGATCGGCAGTTCCAGAGGCTACCGGAGACCTGGAACTCCACGTGGGTCGTGCACGCTGGGACAACCAGACTAGGGTGGCCGCGGCCACGCGGTGTGGAGCGTTTGTATGGTCTGTGCAGAGAGGAGAGAACAGGGATAGACAGACACATAGTTGACAGGCTACAGAAGAGGCTACGCTAATGCAAAGGAGATTGGAATGACAAGTGGACTACACGTCTCGAATGTTCAGAAAGTTAAGCTTACGTAGCAAGAATCTTATTGACTAAAATGATTAAAATGATACAGTACTGCTGAAGTAGGCTAGCTGGCAGTAGCTGCGGTGTTGACACTACACTAATCAAGTCGTTCCGTTGAGTGTAATAGTTTCTGCAGTGCTGCTATTCGGGGCTAGCTGGCTAGCTAGCAGTGTTGTTTACGTTACGTTGCGTTAAAAGAACGACAATAGCTGGCTAGCTAACCTAGAAAATCGCTCTAGACTACACAATTATCTTTGATACAAAGACGGCTATGTAGCTAGCTATGTAGCTAGCTACGATCAAACAAATCAAACCGTTGTACTGTAATGAAATGAAATGAAAATGTGATACTACCTGTGAATGCGACCGGGTTGTTGAGTTCTATTCAGTAGACGTTGGCTAGCTGTTAGCTGTTAGCTGTTGGCTAGCTAGCAGAGTCTCCTACGTTAAGGACGACAAATAGCTGGCTAGCTAACCTCGGTAAATTAAGATAATCACTCCAAGACTACACACTCTAAACTACACAATTATCTTGGATACAAAGACAGCTATGTAGCTAGCTAACACTAAACTAATCAAGTCGTTTACTACAGTGCTGCTAATTTGTGGGCGTTTGCTAGCGTTTGCTAGCTGGCTAGCTGGCTAGCTGCTGGGCAAATAGCAGTGAAGGCTACGTTAGGACGACGAAATACGATAATTATGCAATTATCTTTGATACAAGGACGGCTATGTAGCTAGCTAAGAAGAAATTGCTAAGATTAGACAAATCAACCGTTGTACTATAATGAAATGTAATGAAAAAGTTATACTACCTGCGGAGCGAAGTGCCAATGCGACCGCTCGCTCCAACCCGGAAGTAGACCGATAATATTATCCAGTATGTTTCATAATGTAAAATGTTCTAAAATGTTCTATTTCAGTGTTTAGAGACACTTTTTGTCCTCTGCCTGACCCTAGAATGGTCCCTCTTTATTTGTAGAAACATCAACCCAAGTCGCCTTTCCATTCCTAGCTCACTGCTGGACACTGCCATGAGAGGTTGGGCAGGGTCGAAGTGTCGTTTGAGGACAACCAAAAAATCTGTCTAACAACAGTAAACCAGATCTCAAATGTCATCCCGAAATCTCTCCAAAAACATTCCTGTTGATTTGAGCTCAAATAAAACATGTCACGATGTGATACCCTGCATGCGGGGATGAGATTTTACTTGGCAGGCAAAGAGTTGTTGTGGATGATATGTCAAAGTATTTCCACTGACATCGAATAGGCCTATGGTCTCTACCACTTTTCAGAAATGTGCTGCAAATGTGTTCCATGCCAGTTTTCAACTCTTCTAGCATAATTAAACAGCCGAATCACAACGGACGTTATCTCTACACTGCTATCCCACTCAGTGGTTTGGGAGATTCATTTACAATCAACAAAGGGATGAGACTTAAATTCACATGCCAACGTAAGTGGTCACTAGAGACAGGGAGATGACGAGAGAGACAGATAGCAGACGAGAGACAAGAGTGCCAAACGCTTTGACGCATTGTAAAGTCCAAATGCGCCAGGGTGAATTGGTAATGACCTTTGGAATCTTTCTGGAACAATCTCTTGTTAACAGTAAAAGTGTCCTCCGTTGGAAAAAAAATATGGGTACAGTAGAACTTCACATTTTATAACATGAGACTCCTGTTGAGCTCACTTTTCCCCCTTCTGGACCTAAAGCTGAAATCTGTAAAGGGGGAAACAGCGCCACTGTTCACCCCAGCGTGTTTGTCATTGTTTTTGTTTGTTGACGAAACAGAGGAGAGGAAAATACATATTCTGCTGTTCCATCGTGCACGATGTCCACGGCAGAAAAACAAAACAGTGTTTGTTGTTTTGAAGTCATTTATTTGTTGTTGCGATATCGCACAACGGACGTGGTAGTTTCACAAACTATGGATTCCAGCTTTAAGGCCTCTTTCTGATTACCTTTCCCCATTGGAATTTTCAAAGAAGCAGCACACCTGTTATTCTCCTTTACAGGCCTTCTCTAACCTCAACTTATGGTCCTGACTTACAATACGTCCACCAGTGTTGTGTTTTATGATGTCCAGCATATTGAGCAGCAGGCCCGCTGGTGAAATGTGAAACAGTTAGGAAAGATGCTATATCACACAGAAAACTGTGGACGGCTCTGGTTTACAGGACATTGTTACAGATCTTCGTTAACCTTGATACTTCACACAAATAAAGTCAAAAACTCCAGACATGCAGTTTGCCCAACAAGAACATGTTCTAATTCTTTATTTTAAAACAAAGGATAGACATTACACCAAATGTTGGCCATGCATGAAGGTTTTACTAATATTTTTTTCTTTACCGAAACATAACAAAAGCATGAAAGAGGAAGTGACATGGCTATGGGTCCGACCTCTATCCATGATCCTTTGCAGCAGTTAATTGAGCCGTGGGTGCCGAGTGTGTGATGTAAGGGGGAAATACTGATTGTTTACACAGCGCTGCTTGGTAGGTGCTGTACTGCCCTGTCGCTTCCTGCTAATGGAGAGATGATTGTAAGGCAGGCAGGCTGCACTACCGAGAGCATTCTTTCCCCCCTACATCACTTAGGCCTCATCAACTACAGTCAAGGCCACCATTTTGGCTGAAAGTTAGGGGGACTGGAGTAGGGGGATGGTGTTTGTGTGGTTCAAATAGTCTGAAACCCCTCTCCAATATGAACTCCCGTCACCCACCCCACACTAATGGAATGGATCAAACTCTACGAGAGGGCGAGAGAGAGTGTGTGTGTGTGTACATCATCTTACATGATGAATCATTTGTCCAGTCCACACGAGTGTGGGGGAATGCTTCCTGGAGGAAAAGTTGTTTTGGTGAGGTTTTGCTTTAGGTCCATTACAAGCCTGCAGCACTTCACACAAGTTCTCGTAAAGTGTTCTACACAAGTTACACACATCTAGACGTTTCTACAACATTAAAAAGAATGTTAAATTCTATACTTAATGTTCCTTAAAAACAATACATTACTTCTCTGTTACCAATCAGCAGTCTCGCTCACATATTCTGTTCCTCTCCTTTCCCACCACCCCCTCTCTTACACTCACTCTTTAAATATGTCCTCTTTGACCCACTTCCCTTTCACTCTTTCTCTCACTCGCTCTTTTTCCTCAGTTCCTCCCTGTGTCTGTGCAGAACTGAACCAGAGGACCAGAGACGCAGATAGAAGACAGGGAGTTAATGTAGTCTCCAGACAGGCAGCTGAGCTCACTCTCTGACTAATTTTCCCATACTGGAACGCTGACCGAAGGGAGGGGGGGTAAACCTAATCGCTGCTCCAAGAGCTGTTTTTCCAAGGCTGCGCAGGTCTGGACAGTATTTTGAGCCAAGCTGGAGAAAAAGGCCTCTAGACTGACTGCAGTGATATTCAACCAAGAAACCCTTTAGATAAAATGAGGCTAGAATAATTCTCTAACAGCTGGTTTCCCAATGTATTATTTTCGAGGGAATACGCCCTGATGCATGCTATATAGATGCATTAACATTCAGTGTGCGTGCAGTCATAATCTGTTGCTAAACCATGGCTTTGCCCTTAGGCCCATTCTAGTTTAATTAAAAGGTCATTAAATCAACTCCTAGTTCAGTCTGAGGTCACAAGACATACTTTCCCCTTTAATACTGAAAATACACCCAAATTAGCACTATAATTTAAAAAAGCAGTGGAATATTTATGGGACATTTATTCAAATATAATAGTTCTTCAAAGAATGCTAGGCTACTGTAGGTTTGCTATGTGATTTTGTCAGTTAGTTAACCGCTTAAGTGTTACCTGTCACGTTGTATAATGATTAGAGACAGGCGCAGGAATAAGTAATAGGGGTTTTTAATACTCAAAATACACCCAAAATACAACATGCCATGAAAAGACACGGGGACAAAGCCCAAAACAAACACGTATACAAAAACACAGGGATGTAACCCAAACAAAAGAGTGAGGTTAAACCTCTAATAAACACACGGGGGGACAAGACCCATAATAACACTATACGGGACGAGACCCGTAAACAAAGTGCACAATTACACGCAGCACGAAAGCATCAACAACAACAAAGCACAGGTACTCACAAGACCAATGACCATGGGAACAATAACCGACCAACACTGGGGAACAGCAGACGCATATATACAATTATTAATCACGGGGAATGGGAACCAGGTGTGCGTAATTAGACAGTTCAGTGATACCTAGAAGGGCGGTGGCGTAGACCTCCGGAACTGGTGCACGGAATGAGCAGCAGTACCGGGGGGATCCGTGGCATTACCAGTCATTCCAATATCAAGGTTCCTTAGAAATTCTAGGTGTGATATAGGCGATTGTGTTGGTGTCCGTTATAGTTAGCTACACAGTAAATCAAGGAGAGTTGAAAACTCTGTTGAGGGTTATGATAAATTGAACTCTACTGGAGTCATCTTAACCCTCAGAGTTATACACTCCCTGGAGTTAGTGTTGATTACTGGAATTGATTGGGACGGAGTACTTTTAACTCCATTAAGATCAACCAGAGACAGAGTTAAAACTATGAAGTAGCCACAAATGTCTCATACTTCCCAGCATTCTCTGTTGAAGGTGGAATTGTTTGTTTCAATATCTGTTTTCGCATGTACATTGATTATTTTTGATCTTGTACTACACATGTAACATACATTTTAATAAACTAATCCAATCTATCCAAGTGGTTGGATTTATTGCAACCATTTGTCACGGATTCCCCCAGTACTGCTGCTCATTCTGTTCACCAGCTCCGGAGGTCTACATCACCGGCCTTCTACTGAACTGGAACATTACCACCGACCCTGGACCGTCTAGTATCATTACGCGCACCTGATTCCCATTCCCCCTGATTAGCATGTTATATATGTGCCCTCTGTTCCCCCTTGTCGGTTATTGTTAGCATGTCTGTTGGTCCTGTGAGGACCTGTGCTATTGCATCGGCTTCCATGCTACGTGTTATTGTGCACTTGTTTTACGGGTCTCGTCCCGTGTATTATTTAGAGGTTCCACCTCACTCTTTTGTTTGAGTGGAGAAAATAAAACCCGCTATTACATATTCCTGCACCTGTCTCCAATCATTAGACAACGTGACAGAATAACCAACCCATTTAATGGAGACAGCGGGAAAGGCCGAGCTGGCAACCATTGTAGGGACAGTCTCTCCAGACTTGGCAATGCCATGGCTGTATTCTGGCAACCATCCTGCACCTAGAGGGTAGTGTGCAGTCCCTCCAGTCTCCAGCACCAGCCCCCACACCACAACCTGCCTCCGTCCCATCTGAGCCAGTCCGCGGAGTACCCCGTCCCTCCCAGAGCACTTTCACAGCGTGCCAGCGAGATGCAAGGGATTCCTTCTACAATGCAACCTGTACCTCGCTCGCTACGCAAAGGCTGTCTCCGGGAGAAACAGGGTTGCCACAGTCATCTCTGCACTGACCAGACAGGCCCTGGACTGGGGGGCCGCGGTCTGGGAAACGGGTGGACCGGAGGATGAGTCGAGTCATATGATGGCTTCACCCTCATCATCGAATAAATGCACGGGGTGCAGTACTTCACGGAACTAGACTTGAGGAGTGCCTACAATCTGGTGCACATTCGTACATGGCCTTTTCTATGACCAAGGGCCATTACAAGTATCTCGTGATGTCTTTTGGCCTGTCTAATGCGCCTTCAGTCTTCCAGGCCTTTATCAACGAGGTGTTTCAGGACATGCTGGTACGGGGCGTAGTAGTTTATATAGACGACATTTGTCTATTCTGCTGACCATGCCCAGCATGTCTCGTTAGTCAGGTCTGTGCTGGGAAGACCGTTGGAGCATGATGTATATATTAAACAAGATAAGTGTTTGTTTTTCCAGCGGTCTGTGTTCTTATTGGGTTACCTCATATCCACGGAGGGAGTGGTGATGGAGGAGCAACGCATCAGCGCAGTCAGGGCATGTCCCATCCCCAACTCCGAGAATGCAGTCCAGAGATTCCTGGGGTTCGCCAACTATTTCTGGATGTTCATCCAGAGCTTCAGCACGGTGGTTGCACCCCTTACATCCCGGCTGAAAGGAGGTCCCCAGCGGATTTGTTGAACGGCGGAGGCGGAGAGTGAGAAGAGACACTGAACGGCATGTTTCATTGTTGAGGTGGATGCCTCCAAAGTAGGAGTCAGGACTGTGCTGTCCCAGGGCACCAGAACCCCTCCAAAGTTGTGGCCCTGCGCCTTCTACTCCAAGCAGCTGAGCCCCGCCCAGAGGAACTATGACGTCGGGGACCGGGAACTCATGGCGCTCAAAAGGCTCTGAAGGCTTGGAGGCACTGACTGGAAGGGTCCAAACACCCTTTCCTGGTGTGGACAGACCACTGCAACCTGGAGTACATCAGGGCAGTGAACAGGCGAAACCCAAGACAGGCCAGGTGGGCTCTATTCTTCGCCAAGTTCCAATTCACACTTTCTTATAGGCCAGGCTCGAAGAACATGAAGGCGGACGCCCTGTCTCGCCTCTGATGCAGAGGAGAGAGAGGAGACCCACGTCATCCCTCTGTTCATATCATCGTGCCAGTGGTGTGGGACGTTGACTTACAGCAGGCCCTGCGCACGAAAACCTGCACCTGCACAGTGTCCGGTGAACCACGCCTACGTGCCCACAGGACTGCCTCCTTGCCTGGGTGCACACAGCGCCTGTGTCGGGTCATCCTGTGATAGGCCATACGATCGTCTGCCTAACAGAGAAGTACTTGTGGCCCACCTTGGCTAGGGATTCCAGGGTTTACGTCTCTTCCTGCTCCATCTGTGCCCAGTCTAAGACACCCAGACACCTCCCTTATGGAAAGCTCCTTCCCCTGCCTGTTCCACAATGACCCTGGTCTCACCTCTCAGTGGACTTTGTCACTGACCTTCCCCCCTCCCAGGGGGAACTAGTCGTTGTGGACAGGTTTTCCAAAGCTTGTCACCTTCTTCCTCTGCCTGGGCTCCTGTCGATCATGCAAACCACTGAGGCTCTTTTTACACGCGTCTTCTGGCACTACGGGATCCCGGAGGACATTGTGTCAGACCATGGAAAGCGTTCATGGAACGCCTGGGGGTCAAAGTCAGTCTCACCTCCGGGTACCATCCTGAAGCTGATGGGCAGGTGGAGAGAGTCAATCGGGAGGTGGGTCGGTTCCTGAGGTGTTACTGTCAGGACTGGCCGGGGGAGTCGGCAGATTTTCTACCTTCGCAGAGTATGCGCAGAACTCCCTCCGCCACTCCTCCACTAACCGCACTCCTTTTCAGTGCATGTTTGGGTATCAGCTGGACCCGGCACGTTGGCATCCGAGCCAGACCGAGGCCCCTGCGGTGGACGAGTGGTTTCGGTTTGGTTAGGAGACCTGGAACACTGCGCACATGTCTCCAGCGGGCTGTGCGTCGGCACAAGGAACAGGCCGACGCGCCACCGCAGTGGGTCTGTCTTCTCTCCAGGCAACCGGGTCTGGCTCTCCACCCAGAACCTGCCCCTCCACCTGCCCTGCCAGAAGCTGAGCCTGCGGTATGTGGGGCCATTTAAAGTGGAGGAGGGTTAATGAGGTAACACGGGTGATTACCGCATTAAACCGACTTTTCATGTGTCTCTCCACAAGCCAGTGGTGCCTGGTCTCCTCGCTCAGGCTGGACCCAGTGTTGCCCCGCCTCCTCCTCTGGACATCGAGGGAGGTCCAGCGTACTCAGTCCGTGAAGTCCTGGGTTCGAGGCATCGGGCGGGGTGTCTCCAGTATCTCATCGACTTGGATGGGTATGGCCCAGAGGGGGGGGGGGCTCATTCCTTTCACCAGCTCCGGAGGTCTACGTCACCGGCCTTCTAGGCGTCACTGAACTGGATTCCTTACCACCAACCCCGGAATGTCTTGTCTCATTATGCACACCTTGTTCCCATTCCCCCTGATTGGTATGTTGGCCTTCTAGGCAGAGTTGCAAAGAAAAAGCCATATCTCAGACTGGCCGATAAAAAGAAAAGATTAAGATGGGCAAAAGACATTGGACAGAGGAACTCTGCCTAGAAGGCCAGCATCCCGGAGTCGTCTCTTCACTGTTGATGTTGAGACTGGTATTTTGCAGGTACTATTTAATGAAGCTACCAATGAGGACTTGTGAGGCGCCTGTTTCTCAAACTACACTAATGTACTTGTCCTCTTGTTCAGTTGTGTACCGGTGTTTCCCACTTCTCTTTCTATTCTGGTTAGGGCCAGTTTGTGCTGTTCTGTGAAGGAAGTAGTACACAGCATTGTACCAGATCTTCAGTTTCTTGGCAATTTCTTGCATGGAATAGCCTTCATTGCTCCAGATACTCAACTAATCTAAAGAAGGCCAGTTCTATTGCTTCTTTAATCAGAATAACGGTTTTCAGCTGTGCTAACATAATTGCAAAAGTGTTTTCTAATGATCAATTAGCCTTTTAAAATTATAAACTTGGATCAGCTAACACAACGTGCCATTGGAACACAGGAGTGGATGGTTGCCGATAATGGGCCTCTGTACGCCTATGTAGATATTCCATAAAAAATCTGCCGTTTCCAGCTACAATAGTCATTTACAACATTAACAATGTCTCCACTGTATTTCCGATCAATTTGATGTTATTTTAAAATGGACAAAAACTGTGCTTTTCTTTCAAAAACAAGGACATTTCTAAGTGACCCCAAACTTTTGAACGGTAGTGCTCTCTGTTCCTCTGTCACGTTCTGCCCTTAGTTCTTTTGTTTTGTCTTTGTTTTAGTATGTTCAGGGCGTGAGTTGGGTGGGTTGTCTATGTTTGTTTTTCTATGAGTTGGTATTTCTGTGTTTGGCCTGGGATGGTTCTCAATCAGAGGCAGCTGTCAATCCTTGTCCCTGATTGAGAACCATACTTAGGTAGCCTGTTTTCACACTTGGTGGGTGGGTAATTATATTTTCTGTGTCTGTGTGTTCCACACAGAACTGTTTCGGTTTTTGATATTTCACGTTGCTATTTTGTATTTCGTTGCTATTTAAATATTAAAATATTTTTTTGTATTTCAGTGTTCTATTAAAAGAATCATGAACACGTACCACGCTGCGCATTGGTCCTCCGATCCTTCCTACTACTCCTCGTTAGAGGAGGAAGAAGACCATTATAGAATCACCCACAACAACCGGACCAAGCAGCTTGTTAACGGGCACCATCAGCGATCTCAAGACTCCTGGACATGGGAGGAAATCATGGATGGCAAGGGACCCTGGGTACAACCAGGAGAGTATCGCCGCCCCAAGGCAGAGCTGGAGGCAGCGAAAGCCGAGAGGCGGTGGTATGAGGAGGCAGCACGGCAGCGCGGTTGGAAGCCCAAGAGGCAGCCCTAAAAATGTATTTGGGGGGCACACGGGGAGCTAAGTCAGGTAGGAGACCTGAGCCAACTCCCCGTGCTTACCGTGGAGAGAGGGGGACCGGGCAGGCACCGTGTTATGCCGTGAGGCGCACGGTGTCCCTGATGCGCAGGCATAGCCCGGTGCGGTACATAGCAGTGCCTCATATCGGCCGGGCTAGAGTGGGCATCGAGCCAGGTGCCATGAAGCCGTCTCAGAGCATCTGGTCTCCAGTGTGTCTCCTCGGGCCGGGGTACATGGCACCAGCCCTACGCATGGTGTCCCGGTTCGCCAGCACAGCCCAGTGCAAGCTATTCCACCTCGCCGCACTGGCCTGGCTATGGGGAGCATTCAGCCAGGTAGGGTTGGGCAGGCTCGGTGCTCGAGACCTCCAGTGCGCCTCCGCGGTCCGGTCTATCCGGTGCGGAGGATAGACCGGACCGCACCGGCACTCCGGTGGCAGCCCCCCGCACCAGGCTGTCTCTCCGTCTCCTCCCTACTGGTGCTCCTGCCTGTCCTGAGCTGAGCTGCCAGAGTCTCCCGTCTGTCCTGAGCTGCCAGAGTCTCCCGTCTGTCCTGAGCTGCCAGAGTCTCCCGTCTGTCCTGAGCTGCCAGAGTCGCCCGTCTGTCAGGAGCTGCCAGAGCCATCTGTTACTCCGGTGCTGCCGGAATTGCCCGTCACTCCGGCGTGCCGGAATTCCCCTTCACTCCGGAGCTGCCGGAGTCTCCCGCCTGTCCGGTGCAGCCGGAATCTCCTGTCCATTCGGGACCCGCTACTAGGGTCCCCAGTTCGAGGTCGGCGGGGAGGGTCGCCGCTCTAAAGGCGCCACTGAGGTGGGGAAAGAAGCGGGCAAGACTATGGTGGAGAGGGGTCCACGTCCCACGCCAGAGCTGCCACCGGGGACAGACACCCACCCAGACTGCCTAGCTAATTCCTATAGGTTCAGGTTTTGCGGCCGGAGTCCGCACCTTTGGGTAGGGGGGAGGGGGGGAGGTACTGTTCACGTTCTGACCTTAGTTATTTTGTTATGTCTTTGTTTTAGTATGATCAGGGTGTGAGTTGGATGTGTTGTCTATGTTTGTTTTTCTATGAGATGTTATTTCTGTATTTGGCCAAGTATGGTTCTCAATCAGAGGCAGCTGTCAATCGTTGTCCCTGAGAACCATAACCAGGTAGCCTGTTTTCACCCTTGATGGGTGGGTGATTATATTTTCACGGAACTGTTTCGGGTTTTGTTATTTCACGTTGCTATTTTGTATCTTTCCGTGTTCTATTAAAAGAATCATGAACACGTACCACGCTGCTCATTGGTCCTCCGATCCTTCCTACTACTCCTCGTCAGAGGAGGAAGAAGACCGTAACATCCCTATTGTCAGTTATTGTTAGCATGTCTCTTGGTCCTGTGAGGACCTGTGCTATTGTTTCGGCTTCCATGCTACGTGTATTTGTGCACTTGTTTTACGGGTCTCGTCCCGTGTATTATTTAGAGGTTAACACCTCGCTCTTTTGTTTGGGTGGAGAAAATAAAAACCCCTATTATGTAATCCTGCCTTTCTCAAGACCATGAAAACACATTCAATTTGTAAAAATACCTCCACATTGACAATTTCATCATCTGTTCTCTCTTTGTTATTCAGCCAGGAATGTTCCATTACACTGCGGCAGATCCCTGTTGAACAATGTTCAATGGTTTTACCCATTTCTGGACTGTCTGTCATAGGGCATTTGTGGGGAGAACAATGTAACCACTGAAAAGTCTGACTTACATCTACAAAGACTTAGAAGTAGCCTAGAAAAGTTGCATTTTAGTGGTTCAACTTAAATCCATTCTGGGCCAGTTTCCAGGATACTGATTAAGCTTTGTCTTGGACTAAGAAGCACTTTCAACTAGGGCCGGGACATACCAGTATCGTGATACTGGTTAGTACTGTGGCTCTCTGTCCCTTTGTAATATGCCCCACATTCCTAAAATCCTGCTGGCCCTTCACGTGGCCCTTCTCCTTTAAAGTGTTGGTCTCCCCCTCTCCTCTGTGGTGTAGTGCCTGTTCATACTTTCCATCCGCTCCCTGTCTGTCGGTTTCAGCGCACCGAGGACTGTCTCAGCAGGGGGGGGGGGGGTTATTATAGTGCCAGTAAGAGTGGAAAGTAAAGGATTTGAATATGGTATGGAGATTGCAATGTCTCCCCTCAGGTCAGAGTACTTACCAGAGTATTTCCAGCTAAGGAATCTATAGAGCATGTATTGTTACGTCTTGAAAAGGAGGAACCACAATGGAGGGCAGTGGACCCATTGAGATCCTTTAACTATTAGTATTCTAATTCTAAATCTTATCAGTGGGCCACTCTCTTTCATCCAGAGCGAATTACATTCCCTTTAGGGTCTTTCCTTCTGGTCTGAACCAAAATGGCTCCCACAGTGATGTGGGTTCACAGATTATCAAAGTGAGAAGCGTACATAGGCAGGAAGCAATGGTGAGGTCACTGCATCTGGTCCGGTAAGAGAATATAAATAGTGCTAGGTTTTTTATCCGTGGGGGTCTACATCAGCAGTGACTAGCACCCCTGGAGGCAGCATCTACTGCGGGAGCACACTCGTAGCTATTCCATGAAGCACCCGGTTCTTGAATTAGAGTCAAGCAAAAGGTAGTGCTTGGACCTAAAAAGGCATAATCATACAGTAGAAAATTACACACTTCTTTGGGCACTTGGACTCAGAAACCCATGTTGGCATCTTCCAACTGCAGAGCCATATCAGTGCTTTAGAAGTGAAAGAGTCATGTGCCGTCTCAGAAATCTATCTTGCCAACTACTTACTTAAACTGCATACTGTGTACTAAATCGTACAACATACTAAACTCAGCAAAAAAATAAATGGTCCCTTTTCAGTCTTTCAAAGATAATTCGTAAAAATCCAAATAACTTCACAGATCTTCATTGTAAAGGGTTTAAGTTTCCCATGCTTGTTCAGTGAACCATAAACAATTAAAGAACATGCACCTGTGGAACGGTCGTTAAGACACGAACAGCTTACAGACGGTAGGCAATTAATGCCACGGTTGTGAAAACTTAGGACACTAAAGAGGCCTTTCTATTGACTCTGAAAAACACAAAAATAAAGATGTCCCTGCTCATCTAGGCTAACGTGCCTTAGGCATGCTGCAAGGAGGCATGAGGGCTGCAGATGAGACGCCTAAGACAGCGCTACAGGGAGACTGGACAGACAGCTGATCATCCTTGCAATGGCAGACCACGTGTAACAACACCTGCACAGGATCGGTACATCTGAACATCACACCTGTGGGACAGGTACAGGATGGCAACAACAAGTGCCCGAGTTATACCAGAAATGCACAATCCCTCCATCAGTGCTCAGACTGTCCGCAATAGGCTGAGAGAGGCTGGATTGAGGGCTTGTAGGCCTGTTGTAAGGCAAGTCCTCACCAGACATCACCGGCAACAACGTCGCCTATGGGCACAAACCCACAGTCGCTGGACCAGACAGGACTGGCAAAAAGTGTTCTTCACTGACAAGTCGCGATTTTGTCTCACCGGGGTGATGGTCGGATTCGCGGTTATCCTCAAAGGAATGAGCGTTACACCAAGGCCTGTACTCTGCAGCGGGATTGATTTGGAGGTGGAGGGTCCGTCATGGTCTGGGGCGGTGTGTCACAGCATCATCTGACTGAGCTTGTCATTGCAGTCATCTCAACGCTGTGCATTACAGGAAGACGTCCTCCTTCCTCATGTGGTACCCTTCCTGCAGGCTCATCCTGACATGACCCTCCAGCATGACAATGCCACCGGCCATACTGCTCGTTCTGTGCGTGATTTCCTGCAAGACTGAAATGTCAGTGTTCTGCCAAGGCCAGCAAAGTGCCCGGATCTCAATCCCATTGAGCACGCCTGGGACCTGTTGGATCGGCGGGTGACAGCTAGGGCCCTTCCCCCCAGAAATGTCCGGGAACTTGCAGGTGCCTTGGTGGAAGAGTGGGGTAACATCTCACAGCAAAAACTGGCAAATCTGGTGCAGTCCATGAGGAGGAGATGCACTGCACTACTTAATGCAGCTGGTGGCCACACCAGATACTGACTGTTACTTTTGATTTTGACGCCCCCTTTGTTCAGGGACACATTATTCCATTTGTGTTAGTCACATGTCTGTGTAACTTGTTCAGTGTATGTCTCAGTTGTTGAATCTTATGTTCATACAAATATTTACACATGTTCATTTGCTGAACATAAACACAGTTGATAGTGAGAGGACGTTTCTATTTTTGCTGAGTTTATTTAGAACATATTGTTTAGTACAAACAAATGCGGCAAGCAACACATATCCATCCACATACTAGGCTCATCCTACTGATAACGCATAATTATCAGGAGGACTGATAATTACGTTGACTTCCGCCATTCGTTCATTTTGGTACAGCGTGTCCCCTCAGCTGATTATCAGCTAGCTGTTGTCAAACACACGTGGGTCTTGAAAGACCATTATCTTCCTCAATAGTGTCCAGCGTATTCTAATAGTTGAAAAGCTTAAATGAGCATGACATCCTGACATTTAAAGCATGCATAGACCACTGTTTGAATGTCACATACTATAAAACAAAACAAAAATTTGCATACCCAAAATGCCTACTATTTAGAACGCAAATATGCGTATTCAGACACGGCCATAGAGCTGAAAGAGTCATGGAAAAGAACAAAAGAAAGAAGGAAAGAGCCTCCCCTAAGTTTCAATGGGCCGTCTGCCTATGCTAATGCGAGAGTCTTAGGCCTGGCACACAGACGATAGGTAAATTGATGTCCATGCCAACTACGCTCCACTCTGCTCCACGTTGCTATAGTATAGCTGCCAGTGAACCAGAGAAGGCTCGCCTATCCACCCTGTAATTGAACCCCTCCCATGCTCGGCTTCTTCCACTCTCTCATTTAGTAAAAACACTGCTTTTGGTGTTCTCCATCTCCTTCTGTGTATTTTCCCTTCCCACTGGGCAAAAACTGGTTGAATCAACATTGTTCCCTCAAAATTGTGATGACGTGTTTTTACTAAATGAGAGAGGAAAACTGATTGGATTTGAAAAAAAAGTCCTCAATGTTTGAGAATTTTATATTTTTTTCCCCCACACAACTTTTAACCTAAATCCAACAACATGGTGAATTTCATTTGATAATTTCACATTGAATTCAGGTTAGCTGACAACTTAACCAAATGTAAATCAAAACAAGATGTTGAACTGATGTCTCTGTCCAGTCGGTCCTTTCGTTCTCTCGTCCTTTCCCTCTTTTTCAGGGTCTACTATACCTGCAGACACACACACACGCACGCACGCACGCACGCACGCACGCACGCACGCACGCACACACACACACACACACACACACACACACACACACACACACACACACACACACACACACACACACACACACACACACACACACACACACACACCGCCTGGTGCCAGACACCAGTCCCCCAGGCCCTGTCTGTGTTTGTGTTGGGTTTGAGAGAAGCAGCCCGCCAGGGTGTGTGGCGCTGGCTGGCTGTGGCAGGTGTGCTACATACTGTCAAGTGTTTCTAGAGGGAGTGATGTTTACTCACACTCATCTGAGGTCAGGGGATTAAGAGCCATGCCAATTAGGTTAAGACGCTTATCATAGATCTGAGACCAGATGATCATCACTTTAAAATTTCTGAATGGAAGCTTAGTGTGGCCAACCACACTCTATCCCTGGGTTTCTCTCTGTACGGAGCAGATCAGGGTTAAGGCCAATTCAGATTTTAAATTCAGTAAGTAAACTGACATTCAATAAAAAAAATGAAAAATCTATTGTCAACAAAATGTCACTTTTTGATTCATGGAACAATTTCAAATCAACTTCCTGGATTGACTGAATCAATTAGGAATTGACCCCAACCCTGAAACGGACAACTCCAGCATCTACAGACATGTCATCAAAATGCTCTCTGTCGACGTGGCTGTCCCTGGGTTTGGCTTCATATTCTCCCTCTCCATGCTACTCCAGTGTCTTCCCTGACCAACAAAAACAAAAGGCAGAGAAGTACACTCAGAAATTATCCAGTTTGGGAACGTTGAAAACCTACTGTGTGGGCACAACAGTAGTTCGTAAAGCTACAGAGCTAAGGCTTACCTTACTTCAACCATGAAAGTTCTACAGTTCCCTAATAACAAATGACTGACAAATCACTGTACCGTGGTAAAATGTATCCAATGTTTTCAGGAAATGCACTTAACTTGGGGGGGGACTAGAAAAGTAACAGGGAATGCTATGGCTAACGAGCGAAGACGTAGTTGACCATTCATTCAGCCATTTTGTCATCTGAATGGACCGGAGTCAACTCTGAGTTGCAACAGGACAAGCCCAAGATTAATGACAGGGTAAGACAGCTATAAGATGCATGGATGTTGTACATGACCTTACGTCCCATTTAGGTCATCTATTTCCATTTACCATGGCAACCAATGCAAGAATCCTTTCTGGACACTTTTTTTGTTGTCAACATAATGACATCATCGATCCAATTAAGACTCAAGACATCCAAGCTGCTTTGTGCAGACATCACCAACAGGAGTGCACAGAGTTCATCCTTTCTCTCTCCCTCATCCCCGTCCTAGTGTGTCTGTAACATTGGGAAAGACCGTGCCTGGTACCTGTAATTGGAGCAGATTATTTTTAACTCTGCGTTAATGACAGATGCTTTTACAGTCTCCCAAATTGAAGTGTCTTGAAAGGGTGCGATTTCGCCCCCGTTCTCCCCCCCAGCCTATAATTTGTCTGGAACATGAGGGCCTATCAAAGAGGATCCACAGGGATGAAAAACAGACCGTCTGTGAAGGGAAAAACGTCTCTACCTCTACCTCACCTGATCATCCACCTTCAGTTACTGACGGAACAAGGGATGGGATTCGATTCAGTGCTCGTGGCCCAGGAGGCCATATGCGACGCGGCAGAAAATGGTCAGTGCTGAGACGGGGACCTTTCCAGAGAATCGCATTGGCTACATTGGGATTTAAACCAAAATCTAACTGGACAAGTTGAAAATAGTCAGACAACATTAGGCTATAGGAGACAACTTTGTGCCTTGGGAATTTACAAAAATTGTATGTGTAGCATGTGTAGGGGTGCTACTCTAGATGTAGGCTTTGTACGTTACAGTCCAGTAGCGGTTCACTGTGCTTTGTGGGGTAGCGTAGAGTCCTGACACAGTAGAAATGGTGGCGTCTGGCAGTAGCCTAATCGCAGCCAGAACACCTGCTGTGTAACAGAAGCCCTCGTTGGAAGCAGGCGCCGAATGCCCGCGCCTCTCAACTCTTAACAGAAGTTTGTGAAGTGTGTCTCACAGCTAGTATCTGCTGCCTGCCTGCCTGGAACATTAACCTCTGCAAGGCATACCCTGGTGCATCACTTTCACAAGACCCTCACTTATTTCTCTGGGCGCACTTCTAATATCGTCCCCTTGGTCAAACATCCCACCTCTGACACCAAGAATGGAAATGGCGATTAGGGGCATTCAAACCAACAACCTACTGACAGTTTCAGACGTTTTGCCTCTTGCGAGGTTGCTGAGAATTTCAGTAATGGTTGCCATAAAACATACCCGTATGTATGGGCAGACATGGCACTGAAAAGGCAAAGATGGGAACTCATTACTGGTGATGAATAGGCATGAGCACTCTATAGGTATTTAAGGCCTGATTGCTACCTTTCAACTAGCTTTATTTCACCTGGCAAACAACAGGGATCCTGCCAACCAATGCTGTACATTTCCCCTCCGATGCCTTCTGGTCTCAATCGAGACGAGGGCTCATGAGAGGCAACATAATTCCTCAATGGGTTTAAGGACCTTTCACGTCTACATTACTGAGTGAAATGCAAGCGTTCCAATAGTCAGAATTAGCTTTCTTTTCCCATGTCCTTACCCGCATGAAAAACAATACTATACTATGGTATAAATTGTGTAGTGTTTTTGTGGTAGGATTTTTTATTTATTTTTTTATTTATATATTTTTTTTACAAATGGAACATAAGAACCTGCACTGCACTAACGACACAGGGTCATTACTGCTGTACGAGGGAAGCTCTGCAGTAAGTGGCACCACACACTGTACATGGAACTAGCAGGCCCCCCAATGCGATGAGGTGGCGGCACAGCGTCCATTCTAAATTCACACTTTCCATACCGCGCTACGTAACGCAAGTCATTCATGTTCAAACATCTGCTAAAAAGCTGCAACAAGTGACACTTGAAGGGGGCTGATTTGGGGACGACTTTATGAGGATGAATTGATACAGTTATTATTTAGGGAGGGTGCCAACAAGGTTAAATGAGAGGGTATCTTTCAAACCTTATAGATGTTTTGTTGTATAAATTAACCCTGCTCTATGAAGAAACATGTACTGTATCAATTGAAATGGATGCATATTTCAACATTGTGCTTTGTATCCAAAACCTTCAGAAAAATGTTCCAATGTACAGGACACCACTTCCTGGTACATAAAATCATTATGGGTAGCATGAGCGAGGCTACACAAAAACAATTAGTAGCAAGTCCAAGAGTGTTCTGCCTATCAGCTTCTTCTAATGCAGTGGCGGCAGGACAAAAATCTCAAATTTGGACTCATCAGACCAAAGGACAGATTTCCACCTGTCTAATGTCCATTGCTCGTGTTTCTTGGCCCAAGCAAGCCTTCTTATTATTGATGTCCTTTAGTAGTGGTTTCTTTGCAGGAATATGACCATGAAGGCCTGACTCACTCTCCTCTGAACAGTTGATGTTGAGATCTGTTACTTGAACTCTGTGAAGCATTTATTTGGGCTGCAATTTCTGAGGCTGGTAACTCTACTGAACTTATCCTCTGCAGCAGAGGTAACTCTGGGTCTTCCTTTCCTGTGGCGGGCCTCGTGAGAGCCAGTTTCATCATAGTGGTTGATGTTATTTTTCATCATAGTTGACCTTCATGTCTTAATGTAATGATGGGCTGTCATTTCTCTTTGCTTATATGAGCTGTTCTTGCCATAATATGGACTTGGTATTTTAGCAAATAGGGCGATCTTCTGTGCACCCCTACCTTGAAGAATCTAAAATCTATTTTCATTTGTTTGGTTACTCCATGATGCCATATGTGTTATTTCATAGTTTTGATGTCTTCACTATTCACTACTACAATGTAGAAAATAGTAAAAAAATAAAGAAAAACCCTGGAATGAGTAGGTGTGTCCAAACACACACACACACACAGACACACACACACACACACACTTCATAGATTGTTTTAACTGCTCATAGAAGTGTGGTAACTGTGTATATTTACCTGTTTGTTCAAAACAAGCTGTTCAGTTACTTACTACTCTGCCCCTCAGTGACTGCCAGCAGCTCCGCAGGTGCATAGGCCATCACTTCATATATATTCTAGAAGAAACTACGGGTAGCTCGAACACTTGGTATTATATTTCTGTCATGCTGCTTTGTTGACAACTCCAGCCACCCCTCGCCCCCCAGATATTCAGCCAATCAGAGGCTGCCACTGTTCTGATGACACCTTTCTTGTGGTTACTTCCCATCTTCTGAGAGATGACAACATTTTCCTCATTGGGTAATTACAGGTTTACATTACTGCACTGGGATGTTTCATTTTTCAACATTAGACAGTTAGCAGAAACTTCCAACTAGCCATTGATGTGGAGCTTGAACCCCTCTGTACAGACGCAAAGAAAATAAATCCTAAGCAAACGAGCGCACCTCCAACAGACACAAGACACAGACCCAATTTACTGGTGCCCCAGTTCCTGTCTTGCAGATGTTCGTAAACTACATGTTGTGTGTCGAAACATATTATTAGTAGCCCCCCAGTAATGCGTATTTTCACCCCACTCCTCCAAACTGACATCCACTCGCTGCTTTTGGCAAACATATGGCTCCTGCAAAACTTCAAACGGCAGGCTTCCGTTCATAAAAACAGCAGGCTTTGAAGAGAGGCACCTTTAGGGTTTGTGGGTGCCGAGGGAAAAGCTGCATCAGTGTATTCATTAAAATGTCTCTTATGGAGGTAATGAAAAAGCAACAGTCACCTTTTCATCACTTGCTGTGCTGGCTTGCTCTGTTCTGCAAGCCTTTGGTCTCCCTAGTGGAAAATGGTACATAATAAAAAATAAACAATCTTTACCTCAAGCTGCTCTGAAGTGCAAGGTAGACTGAAAAGAACGTCAAGCTACATTGGTGTGTTTTATGGTAGCATGTAGCTGCTGTACGCTCATACAGTGCAGTCGAATCCTGATTAGGAAAGATAACCTTGTGCCTAAAATATTGCCCGAGCCATGCTAATGTTATTGATATACCTGTAGCCTCTCTGCATTATTGCCTCATTGAAATGCGCTTGCTTACATACCTACTACGTCAAATCTTTCATGAGTAAGGCAAAAAAAAATAAGATGAAAGTACTAGGAAATAGAAGAGGCACTTGATAATCTTTCTACTGTGCACTTGATCTGTATGTACGTGTACTTAAAAAATATATATTTAAGTGATGAATTTGGCTCTAAAAAACCTTGTGCTGACCAAGAATCAGTCTGAGCAATATTAAAGGAGTCAACCTCCTCGCCACCTCCTAGGTCTTCAACTTTGGGGTAAATAGCAAACCATAGAAGGGTATGGTGTGTGTGTATGTGTGTGTGTGTGTACATATGGCAGTTGGCAAACTAAACCCCTACATTTTACTAGTAGCTTGGCATAACCAACCCTGCCCTTATGCTTTGTCCTTAGAGACCCCAAATGTAATTACATCTGTCCTTCTTTAAAACCCTTTCCTGCAGTGAAATGACCTAGTGGCTTCATGGGTGGAATGTTAATATTTTTCATAATTTAATTTCATGAATAAACATGATTTAAAAAAGACTACCAACGAAAGTCCTCAAGAAACACGTTGTTTTGCCCGCTGCAGTAAAAGGTTAATAAATAATGTGAGTAAATCAAACAACCCATCGCCCTTTGTTTCTTTCTGTGGTAAAAGCTAAAAGTATTTCCCCCCAATTAAGACTAATGCTAATCTTATGTGTATCACTCAACTGAATCCAGTCTCACAACTGTTCCACTATCTTGAGTCCAACTTAACTCAAGAGCCTGATAATCTCCATCGGTGGCTATTGTAATCGTGTCAACTGCGAGAGGAGTAGTAACCTTTCTGCACTGAAGTACACAGTTCATCCTCTCCCTCTTTCCATCTCTCTGAGCCAACCCGAGTCTGAGCCAACCCGACACAGTGGGACTCCACCCCTCTTAACCACCAGTATGAACTGTACAAGACACTGACCACAGAACAATAGATTACAAAGAGTCCTGTCAGGCTAGCCGGCCCTGTAAATGAATGTTTCTATTTCAGACGCTGGTGGCTCTTTGGCCAGTGCAAGGCACCAGCAGTGCTCTCAGGATAGCTGAATCCCTTACAAATTGGGATGAGAGAGTAGGTGGCTAACTGGTGTGTGACTTTGTGATACTGCAGTACTACATTGAATTAGTGATCCATTTAGCATATACGGCATTTTGCATAGTGCCCTACTTTCAGCCATTTTGGCAAAAGGTAAAGGTATTTGACCACTTGTGGCCTTCACTGCACATCACATAAGCTTAAAGTGTTAAAATGGCCAAATAATAGAGGGAAATGCAGTATAACCTTTTGAATTCCACAGGCCCCTTTGAGAGTAATGAAGCCAATGAAATGAAAAGCAACAGAGCCAACAATCAAAAATAGACAGAAAAGTTAAAGCGGGATCTACAGTATCTACTCCCTTCTTCCGAACTTCAATTCCTCCCTGATCCTGTGTTTGCATTCCAGTAATGCTCCCGGTTGGTCTGCTGGCAGGGCCACGCTCAACAACAGAAAGTTTCTCTGCTCCATCTGGCATCAACCGGCACGGCGGTCAACACTCCCATACAGTACATTCAGAAAGTATTCAGACCCCCTTGACTTTTTCCACATTTCGTTACAGCTTTATTCTGAAATGTATTAAATAAATAAATACAAAATCTCAATCTACACACAGTACCCCCCATTTTTTGCAAATGTATTCAAAATAGAAAACAAATACCTTGTTTACACACACTTGAAGTCGGAAGTTTACATACACCTTAGCCAAATACATTTATACTCCGTTTTTCACAATTCCTGACATTTAATCCTTGTAAAAATTCCCTGTTTAAGGTCAGTTAGGATCATCACTTTATTTTAAGAGAGTTTAAATGTCAGACTAATAGTAGAGAGAATGATTTATTTCAGCTTTTATTTCTTTCATCACATTCCCAGTGGGTCAGAAGTTTACATACACTCAATTAGTATTTGGAAGCATTGCCTTTAAATTGTTTAACTTGTGTCAAACGTTTTGGGTAACCTTCGACAAGCATCCCATAATAAGTTGGGTGAATTTTGGCCCATTCATCCTGACAGAGCTGGTGTAACTGAGTCAGGTTTGTAGGCCTCCTTGCTCGCACACACTTTTTCAGGTCTGCCTACAAATGTTCTATAGGGTTGAGGTCATGGCTTTGTGATGGCTTTGTCGTCCTTAAGCCATTTTTCTACAATTTTATGAAGTATGCTTGGGGTCATTGTCCATTTGCGATCAAGCTTGAACTTCCTGACAGATGTCTTGAGATGTTGCTTCAATATATCCATATAATTTTCCTACCTCATGATGCCATCTATTTGTGAAGTGCACCAGTCCCTCATGCAGCAAAGCACCCCCACAACATGATGCTGACACCCCTGTGTTTCAAGTTTGGGATGGTGTTCTTCGGCTTGCAAGCCTCCCCTTTTTACCTCCAACAGTTCTATTTCTGTTTCATCAGACCAGAGGACATTTCTCCAAAAAGTACGATCTTTGTCTCCATGTGCAGTTGTAAACCGTAGTCTGGCTTTTTTTATGGCGGTTTTGGAGCAGAGGCTTCTTCTTTGCTGAGTGGCCTATGTTAATATATGACTCGTTTTACTGTGGATATAGATACGTTTGTACCTGTTTCTTCTAGCATCTTCACAAGGTCCTTTGCTGTTGTTCTGAGATTGATTTGCACTTTTCGCACCAAAGTATGTTCATCTCTCGGAGACAGAACGCGTCTCCTTCCTGAGTGGTATGATGGCTGCATGGTCCCATGGTGTTTATACTTGCGTTTGTACAGATGAACGTGGTACCTTCAGGCGTTTGGAAATTGCTCCCAAGGATGAACCAGACTTGTGGAGGTCTACAATTTTTGGCTGATTTCCTTTGATTTTCCTATGATGTCAAGCAAAGAGGCCCCGAGTTTGAAGGTAGGCCTTGAAATACATCCACAGGTACACCTCCAATTGAATCAAATTATGTCAATTAGCTCATTAGAAGCTTCTAAAAGGCTTTTTCTGAAATTTTCCAAGCTGTTTAAAGGCACAGTCAACTTAGTGTATGTAAACTTCTGACCCACTGGAATTGTGATACAGTGACGTGAAATAATCTGTCTGTACACAATTTTTTGAAAAATTACTTGTGTCATGCACAATGTAGATGTCCTAAACAACTTGGCAAACCTATAGTTTGTTAACATGAAATTTGTGGAGTGGTTGAAAAATGAGTTTTAATGAATCCAACCTTCAGACCTTTTGTTATGAGACTCGAAATTGAGCTCAGCTGCATCCTGTTCCCATTGATCATCATTGAGATGTGTCTACAACTTGATTGGAGTCCACCTGTGCTAAATTCAACTGATTGGACATGATTTAGAAAGGGACACATCTGTCTATATAAGGTCCCACAGTTGACAGTGCATGTCAGAGCAAAACCATGAGGTCGAAGGAATTGTCTGTAGAGAAACTCCCCAAATACAGGTGTGCCAAGCTTGTAGCGTCATACCCAAGGAGACTCGAGGCTGTAATCGCTGCCAAAGGTGCTTCAACAAAATACTGCGTACAGGGTCTGAATACTTATGTAAATGTGATTTTTCTGTAAAAAACTTTTTTTCTTTGTCATTATGGGATATTGTGTGTAGATTGATGTGGGGGGGAAACAATGTAATCTATTTTAGAATAAGGCTGTAACGTAACAAAATGTGGAAAATGTCAAGGGGTCTGAATACTTTCCGAATGCACGGTATAATATTCAGCTTTATGCATCAATATAATAAAGATGTTCGAAGTACAGATGTAGGATATTAATTTGAGCCAGTTTGCTAGAGCAGGAAAATAATCCTTCAGTAACCGGAAATGTGAATTGTTATGTGGATTATAATTGATTTAATGGAAATGTTTGTAGTGGTTGATACTTTAATTGCCCTTACAAATAAATGTATGAAATGACAGTGGAAATGACAAACTTCAGAAGCCTTTTTAAATCTCAACAAAAGTGGTCAAATGAAGATCCTACATCTGGTGTAATACCTTAATTCTTGTTTTCATTGTATTCTTTGTTAATTATAGAATACAGTTTCACTGCAGACGTTAAAAATACAGTATTCAACTACAAATATTAGCATAAAAGAGATTATACAGTATGAGGCAGAGTCATAGTAAGTGGTATTACGTTGCATTCTTCCCCTAGCAGGCCTACTGAAATGGTAACGATGTCATCATCAGCCCTCACCTGGTCACAGTATAATAAAAGGGTGTGATTGTGGGGTATAGGATGATAGGTCTCCGTCTTACCCAATCTGACACTAAGAATCCATCTCATTTGCATACAGTTGGTTGGAGCATGCAGTAAAGTCAATATGATAATGGTATTGTCAAGAGTTACAGTATTGTAACACAATGAGAGAGATCTTAAGTCTCACATGTTGTATGTCCAGGCTTCATCGAGTTCATAATAAATAACTTATCTTCACCCTTAGATGAATAGACAGTAGCGGTATGCATTGTGTACAGTCGTGGCCAAACGTTTTGAGAATGACACAAATATACAGTTTAACAAAGTCTGCTGCCTCAGTTTGTATGATGTCAATTTGCACCCAGAATGTTATGAAGAGTGATCAGATGAATCACAATTAATTGCAAAGTCCCTCTTTGCCATGCAAATGAACTGAATCCCCCAAAAACATTTCCACTGCATTTCAACCCTGCCACAAAAGGACCAGCTGACATCATGTCAGTGATTCTCTTGTTAACACAGGTTTGAGTGTTGACGAGGACAAGGCTGGAGATCACTGTCATGCTGATTGAGTTCGAATAACAGACTGGAAGCTTCAAAGGGAGGGTGGTACTTGGAATCATTGTTCTTCCTCTGTCAATCATGGTTACCTGCAAGGAAACACGTGCTGTCATCATTGCTTGCACAAAAAGGGATTCACAGCCAAGGATATTGCTGCCAGTAAGATTGCACCTAAATCAACCATTTATCGGATCATCAAGAACTTCAAGGAGAGTGGTTCAATGGCGGCTTCAAGGAGCCCAAGAAAGTCCAGCAAGCGCCAGGACTGTCTCCTAAAGTTGATTCAGCTGAGGGATCGGGGCACCACCAGTACAGAGCTTGCTCAGAAATGGCAGCAGGCAGGTGTGAGTGCATCTGCACCCACAGTGAGGCGAAGACTTTTGGAGGATGGCCTGGTGTCAAGAAGGGTAGCAAATAAGCCAATTCTCCAGGAAAAACATCAGGGACAGACTGATATTCTGCAAAAGGTACATGGATTGGAATGCTATGAACTGGGGTAAAGTAATTTTCTCTGATGAATCCCATTTCCGATTGTTTGGGGCATCTGGAAAAAAGCTTGTCCGGAGAAGACAATGTAAGCACAACCATCAGTCCTGTGTCATGCCAACAGTAAAGCATCCTAAGACCATTCATGTGTGGGGTTGCTTCTCAGCCAAGGGAGTGAGCTCACTCACAATTTTTCCTAAGAACACTGCCATGAATAAAGAATGGTACCAACACATCCTCCGAGTGGCCCGGGGAACAAAACATCGATATTTTGGGTCCATGGCCAGGAAACTCCCCAGACCTTAATCCCATTGAGAACTTGTGGTCAATCCTCAAGAGGCGGGTGGACAAACAAAAAGCCACAAATTCTGACAAACTCCAAGCATTGATTATGCAAGAATGGGCTGCCATCAGGCTCAGAAGTTAATTGACAGCATGCCAGGGCGGATTGCAGAGGACTTGAAAAAGAAGGGTCAACACTGCAAATATTGACTATTTGCATCAACTTCATGTAATTGTCAATAAAAGCATTTGACACTTAAGAAATGCTTGTAATTACACTTCAGTTGTCACGATCGTCGTAGGGAATGGACCAAGGTTCAGCCTGGTGGGTGGGCATCTCCGGACATAGCCCCCGCTCCACCTCTGGCTCTCCCCACTTTGATGGCACCTCTGGTGGGGGGACTGGGGGCCGTCGCCGGAGGCCCCGGACTGGAGACCGTCGCCGGAGGCTCCGGACTAACCCGTGGAGCAGGCACAGGATGAACCGGGCTGTGGGGGAGCACTGGAGATCTGGTGCTTATCCTTGGCATCACTCTTCCAGGCTGAATGCCCAATTTAGCCCGGCACGTGCGGAGCGCAGGCACAGGATGCACTGAACTGTCACAGCGCACCGGAGACACAGTGCGCAGAGCCGGCGCAGGATACCCTGGGCCAAAACGGCTCACCAGAGACCAAGAGCGCTGAGCTGGCACAATCTGCCCTGTCTGGATGCCCACTCTAGCGTGGCACTTGCGGAGAGCTGGCTCCGAGCGCACCGGGCTGTGCACGCGCACTGGAGACACCGTGCGCTTTTACCGCATAACACGGTGCCTGACCAGTACCACGCTCCTTGCAGTGAGCACGGGGAGTTAGCTCTGCCAACCTCCCCGTGTGCCACCCCCCCAAATATTTTTTTTGAGTGGCTTCTCGGGCTTCCATCGATGACTTGCCTCCTCATATCGTCGCCGCTCCTCCTTCGCTGCCTTTATCTCCTCCTTTGGATGGTGATATTCTCCAGCCTGCCTCCAGGGTCCTTTACCATCCAGGATCTCCCATGTCCATGAGTCCTTTTCTCCACGCTGCTTGGTCCATTGGTGGTGGGTAGTAATGTCACGGTCATCGTATGGAATGGACCAAGGTGCAGCGTGGTGAGCGTACATTTTTCTTTATTTTCAAATGTCGCCAACAAAACAATAATACAACAAAAACGAACGTGAAGCTCCGTAAGGCTATACATGCATAAAAGAAGACAACTACCCACAACTACCAAAAGGAAAAAAGGCTGCCTAAGTATGATTCCCAATCAGAGACAATGATAGATAGCTGTCCCTGATTGAGAACCATACCCTGCCAAAACATAGAAACTAACAACATAGAATGCCCACCCCAAATCACACCCTGACCTAACCAAAAAGAGAAATAAAACGTCTCTCTAAGGTCAGGGCGTGACATCAATATTGAATAGTAACATCTGACAAAAATATCTAAAGACACTGAAGCAGAAAACTTTGTGGAAATTCATATTTGTGCCACTCTCAAAACTTTTGGCCACGACCGTATGTGATGGAACCTCAAATGTCTTCCTATTTGTAGTCCAGGTAGTTAAAAACCCTGAACTAAATATTTGTATGTCTCAGATTAAGTCAGTTCAGTCAGAGGGCTGATTTACTGATGATAATTGAGGTCTTGTAGTGCCATTGGGTCCATCTTGCATTCCTCTCCTTCTTTCCAGGTTTGCAGAGATTCCTACTCATTTTCAGTTTTATGACGTTGCCGGGAACCACAAAGAGGATGAGACCCTTTCTAAGAGGGAACAGCTGCGGTGAAACATCAACCTGCGCGAAGCTGGTGTTTTCAGAGGCATCCCATCCGTCTCTTGAAAGGACAAGGAGGGTCCCAACACCTGTTTGCTCAAGACTGACACCCGCCCATCAACCAGTCTCCTTGTCGTTTCCTTCAACAACAGTACCAGTAGATGTTGATTAGATTCATTAAATGGAATAATATGAGGGTACATGGCTTCAAGGGTCAGGGTTCAAGGCTCATCATGTTCTGCGTTTACATAGGTAGCCTAATTCTGATCATTGTCCCACTAATTGCTTTTTTAGATCAATCACAACAGACCTTTTGGCATTAGATATTTTTCAGAGCTCAAAAGACCTATTAGTGAGAAAAAAGAGATCAGAATTGGGCTGCCTGTGTAAACCCACCTTTAGAGAACCACGGGCATAAAACAGCAAAGAATGGCACTCATAGGAATCTGATCATTAGTTTATTTGTAGAAAGGAGTTGGATTATTATTCCACAGTAACAGAGTGATGCTGAGACTCAGATTTTTCACTTTAAAAACGTACTGTATGTCAAACTAAAACCAAAGGTTGCAAAGTTAAACAAACCAACTCTATGCACACAGACAATTTGTATCAACTCCATAGACATTTTATTTGACAAAAACACATTTCTTGTAGAACAGTGCGGATGCAAAGTTTGGTAAACAGAATGATGACAAACAGCACAAACTGTCATTCTGTTACCAAATTTTGCATCTGCACCGTGGAATTGCCCACATGTAAACTGGCATGCATGTGTAAACTGCCCTTTACTCAATTTCTGTACTCCATTAACATGCCATTTCTAACCTAACGTGCTCCTCTGTGGTTTTTGACATTATCATGCAGGCTTGGAGTCAATGGCATCTCAATTCCATCACTGGCATTGCATATCTAAGTGAAGCGCTGCAGCTCTTAAAAGCCACATTTGAGGCATTTTGGTTGGCCAAGAGATGAAGATCCTTTTTTAATGCTGGTTCTTGACAATGGCGAGATCATTGAAGCCTCTGCATTCTCTCTGCATCGCTCTCGCCCTCTGACTGAATGCTCATAATTACAGCCCTATTCGTTGCAGCTTCCCAGCGCTCTTCGCGCTGTCTTTCCACCATCAACAGTCCATGTCCAAACACTCGTAGGCCTAAATGTCTTTCCTTCCTCGTTTTCTTCATCCCTTCCTTCCTGAGGTAAAAGCAATATGGCTGCAGCAGCCACAAGCTATAGCAGCGGAGATGTCCACATCACACGGCTTTTACACATGCATATATCGTCAGGAGAATAGGGCAATGTTGCCCCACTTCTGACCCCCTGAAAGTCATTTATTTCCTGAGTAAACACAAGTCTTCATCTGGCAAAGGAATTCTAAACATTTTCTGGACCAGCTTTTCTCTCTCTCCCTCTACCCACATCATACTATGATGTGTAATGCTGCCAGAGCGGAGGGCTGCAGGCCCCTAACCAACTGTGCTAATTTTTTGTGTTTTTTTTGCATTGTTTGTAACTCATTTTGTGACCAAAAAGAGCTTCTGGACATCAGAACAGCGATTACTCACCTCGAACTGGACGAAGACTTTATATTTAAGGAGTCTGATGCGAAGGATATACTGCTTTCTCGAGACCAGGCCCAAATCCCGTCATTCGTTTGAAGAAAATACTAAGAGAAAGGGGCGTGGAAGTCGGGATGCCTTGTGAGAATCCGTAGGCGAGTGAGGACAAAACTCAAATACCATCCGTACTATTGGCCAGGGTGCAATCATTGGAAAATAAACTAGATGATCTACGATTAAGACTATCCTACCAATGGGACATATAAACGGTAATATCTTATGTTTCACCGAGTCATGGCTGAACGACTACACGGATAATATAGAGGTGGCTGGGTTTTCAGTGCATCGTCAGGACAAAGCAGCTACATCTGGTAAGACGAGGAGCGGGGGTGTGTGTCTATTTGTCAATAACAGCTGGTGCGCGATGTCTAATATTAAAGTAGTCTCGAGGTATTCATCGCCTGAGGTAGAGTACCTCATGATAAGCTGTAGACCACAGTATCTACCAAGAGAGATCTCATCTATATTATTCGTAGCCGTCTATTTACCACCACAAACCGATGCTGGCACCAAGACCGCACTCAATGAGCTGTACAAGAAAATTCTCATCCAGAAGCAGCACTCCTAGTGGCTGGGGACTTTAATGCAGGCAAACTTAAATCTCTTCTACCAGCATGTCACATGTGCAACCAGAGGAGAAAACAAATAATTTAAAAAATAAACTCTACACCAGCTTTACTCCACACACAGAGACGCATACAAAGCTCTCCCTCACTCTTCATTTGGCAAATCTGACCATAATTCTATCTTCCCGATTCCTGCTTACAAACTAAAAATTTGAGCAGGAAGTACCAATGACTCGCTCAATACGGAAACGGACAGATGACGTGGATGCTACGCTACAGGACTGTTTAGCTAGCACAAACTGGAATATGTTCCAGGATTCATCCAATGCAACTGGGAAGTATACCACCTCGGTCACCGGCTTCATCAATAAGTGTCTATCGACGTCGTCCCCACAGTGACCCTACGTGCATATCCGAACCAGAAGCCATGGATTACAGGCAACATCCGCACCGAGATAAATGCATTGAAGGAGCGGGACACTAATCCGGACTCTTAAGAAATCCTGCTACACCCTCAGACAAACCATGAAACAGGCAACGCTTCAATACAGGACTAAGATTGAATCCTACTACACTGGCTCTGATGTGGCAGGACTTGCAAACTATTATGGACTACGAAGGGAAACCCAGCTGCAAGCTGCCCAGTGACGCCAGCCTACCAGATGAGCTAAATGCCTTTTATGCTCGCTTCGAGGCAAGAAACACTAAAGCATGCATGAGAGCACCAGCTGTTCTGGACGTCAGTGTGATCACGCTCTCTGTAACCCGATCTCAGCAACTGTAACCCGATCTGAGCAAGACCTTCAAACAGGTCAACATTCACAAAGCCGCGGTCCAGACGGATTACTTGGACGTGTACTCAAAGCATGCACCAACTGGCAAGTGTCTTCGCTGACATTTTCAACCTCTCCCTGACCGAGTCTGTAATTCACTGCCCTTTCCCACATGGACAAAAGGAACACCTATGTGAGAATGCTGTTCATGGACAACAGCTCAGTGTTCAATACCAAAGTGCCCACAAAGCTAATCACTAAGCTAAGGACCCTGGAACTAAACACCGCCATCTGCAACTGGATCCTGGACTTCCAGAAAGGCCACCCCCAGTTGGTAAGGGCAGGCAACAACACTGGAGCTCCCCAGGGGTGTGTGCTCGGTCCCCTCCTGTACTCCTGGTTCACACACAACTGCATGGCCAAACACGACTCCAACGTCATCATTAAGTTTACTGACGACACAACAGCGGTAGGCCTGATCACTGACAACGATGAGACAGCCTACAGGGAGGTGGTCAGAGAACTGGCATTGTGGTGCCAGGACAACAATGTCTTCCTTAATGTGAGCAAGACAAAGGAGATGAATGTGGACAACAGGAAAAGGCGGGCCAAACAGGCCCCCATTAACGTTTGATGAAGATGTAGTGGAGCGGGTCGAAAGTTAAGTTCCCAGGTTTCCACATAACCAAAGACTCCAGTCACCCAAGTCATAGACTGTTGTCTGCTGCTGCACGGCAAACCATACCGGAGCGCCAAGTCTAGGACCAAAAGGCTTCCTAACAGCTTCTACCCTCAAGCCATAAGACTGCTGAACAATTACTGAAATGGCCACCAGGACTATTTACATTGACATTTGTTTTTACACTGCTGCTACTTGCTGTTTATTTTCCATGCATAGTCACTTTACCCCTACCTACATGTACAAATTACCTCGCACATTGACTCGGTAACTCCCTGTATTATAGCCTCTCTATTGTTATTTTATTGTATGACTTTTTATTCATATGTCTTGAACTGCATTGATGGTTACGGACTTCAGCGTAGGCAATATTTTGGGTATGCATTTCCCTCTGGAGACATTGGTGGCCATCCGCTTGCCATAACCACAATTTACAGGGCGTGAAGAGTAACAGTAATTCCAGGGAGTGAGAGCAGACAACACTGTGGCTTTTGCGGTTTCACTTGACATTCATACTGCACGGCAAGTTTCAGCAATACTTATTTTCCACCATAATTTGCATATAAATCAATAGAAAATCCTACAATGTGATTTTCTGGATGTTCTTTCTCATTTTGTCTGTCATAGTTTAAGTGTAGATATGATGAAAATTACAGGCCTCTCTCATCTTTTTAAGTGGGAGAACTTGCACAATTGGTGGCTGACTAAATTATTTTTTGCCCCACTGTACAAGCCAATCAAGGAAAAGGTGCACTATATGTATTTTTTTAAAATTGTATTTATTTTACCATTATTTAACTAGGCAAGTCCGTTAAGAACAAATTCTTATTTTTCAGTAACCAATGCATAGTTGCAGTTCAGTCTTTGTTGTTTACCATTCAACATAAATATTCGGTCTTCCATCAAATTACGTTTCTATTTCAATCTGCTGATCGACAAGTGACGTTTACATTGCATCATCAAAAATAAAGCAAGAAGGCTTACATTTTCACAATGTAGGGTATTTTACGCACGTAAAAAAATAATCACAAAACTACAATGAATTTAATTAATCATTGTAGACATATAGCCTATCAAACATGCGGTTGGTCTGAGTGAAATTATCTTTAGGACGGATAATTTGGTCGTAACGGCCATCTCATTCACACAATTGCCGGGTGGCTCGCCATTGGCCCTGTAGACTGTCATTGGACTGTACAGCAGTCCATCCTAAATGCCACATATCCAAATGGAGGGTTCATTCACGCAAAGCTAGCTCCCCTTTCTTACAGAATTTCCATCATTATGAGAAGCAAATCATGCCCCGTTCTGTTTTCAATAATGGCACAATGCACTTGTAATTTAGTCCCACATACACCTGATTTAGAACTCGAAATGGTGAGGTGGCGCTTTCTATCTCAGAGAAAGCATTCCATCGTCATCCTCGTTAAAAAAAAAAGACAGACGCATTTCTTGGATAATGTGAAGGCATGTGATGTGAGAGAGGTTCAGAAGTGAAGGGAAGGGAAAGAGCAGGGATGGGATTGAGTAGTTCTGCTCAAAGCTGCAACGTGTCTGCAGTGCAGAGAAAAGACTGCACTGTTGCCAAAAAAAATGTTTTTTTCTTAAGGAAGATGCAGGCGTGTCTATGGAGAGGTGTCTGTCTTTCTGTGCGTAATAATTACTTTATGGGCGTTACGGAGCAGTGCATCTGGCGACCTACAATTACACGTTATTCACTAATATCTCATTGTATTTATTTGCTATATGTGCATGGATGTTGTGTGACACCTTCATCTGGGGAGTTAGGGTGCTTTTTGACTCTTTATAGCAGGACTAACAAAAAACTTGAGACAAACGTCCTGAATAATTACATTCTTTTTCGTTTGGAAACGAATTATTTCGTTGTGGAATTGCAGGGGAGTTTTCACATCTGTTTCAATCATAACTTTTTTTGCGTGTTTATGTCTGTGCACATACGTTCTACAGCATGCACATTGACCAGTAGAAGTAGAATAATTGACGGTTTCCATCCAGATAGAATCAGGTATATATTCTGCAAACAGGCTATAACCAGGAGTAAATTGACGGTATTCTCCTCAATCGACCTGTAGTGGGATTGATGCCAAAATGAAAGATGCGCTGGCAATCCACAGGCATTCAATTTTCCGATCTCTCATTCCACGTATACCTTCCGAAGCCGATCCCATATCGCATGAACTATACTATGAACAAATGTGAAACAAAAACGTACAATACCAGCCAAAATAATACTATTGTATAAACTGTGAGTTTCCAATGTGTCAAATAGCGACACTGTACACACTCTTCCCCTAAACTGTAGCTCAGTAAGGCCTAGCAGACATCCTTTCATCAAATCAAGATCCTTATCGATACGATTGGCTGACATGCAATAAGTTATCGAAAGCCTGCACACCTCTCCCAATATGATCGGTCATTTAACTTCAAACCACGTTTACTACAAAAACTAATATAGTCTTAGGAATACATTCGATAGTCTCTCACATCTGGTTTCAATCGATGAGCAATTTCACCTTAAACAAAAATGTAGGCAAACGTTTCCGATGGCTACATTTCGATCAGAAATGTCCTAGGCCGAGACACAGATGTGCAGGCCTGCTAAGCAACAGCCAATCCATCCCCACAGAATAATAAAATGGCAACGAAACCACAGCTCCTAAGGGAACAGTGCATATGCCCAATGTAGTGTCCACGTTGATGTGGCACCTTTTACTCGTAAAAGTAAGACTGTGCTACAACTGCAAAACATTCAATTTTGACAACAAAATAACATCTGCCTGGAAACACACAACTGGGGTAAGGAACATCATTTAAGTCCCTTTCCTGTGCACAGCTCGTTTCTATTTAATTGCAACCCTGAAGAATCTACCGACAGCTAGCTATCCGGGCCCTCCTCGCCAATAGACTATTGGATGTCGTCTGTCTAAGCCGGGATAGGGGATGGTTTTTTACAAAACCTCCACCTTTTCTAAAAAAAAAAATATCAAGTTTCCTGAGACTTTAAGGTGAAAAATGTGTCTACGATACCCCCTTTCCACTGATGGAAGGAGGGACTTTTTTTTAATGAACATGAGCATGCTGGAGTATGCTGGTGTGGCCAGCACCTCCCCAAAAGTTTGGAATATAAAAGGCAGGGCAAAAAGTTTCTATAGACAGTAGGGAGTTTTCTGCGGGGTCTGGATTGGAAATACAGAGGACTGGACCCTACTTGTATGATTGGAGTCTAACGGAAAAAATAACTTCCCCCCTCGCCTCAAAGAGTCTACATGTCTAATATTTAGACATGTTCAGCTTTGTGGATATTCGGTTAGCGCTGTTGCTCAGCGCAACAGTGCTTTTGGCAAGAGGACAAGGCGAGGACGATCGTAAGTGTCAATTTTGAGTCTATCCTTGCCTCTGGTATCTATTGTCTTAACGAAGTTGATATGGAAAGACTGGGTTGAAGGAGAAATGTGGTTTTAATAGGAAAAAGGTTTGGTGATGACTGAGCCATTCCGATTCATGTGCAAATTAGGATACATTTCTATTCTGTATCTGTGGTAAATGTTTATTGACTGGTTAACTGTTCTTTTTTTTGTGTGGGATTCATAAGCATAGCATACCTCTTGCAGCTTGAGCAGAGTGTATGCGCATCATTGCTTGTGGGCCTTCTCATGCTTGATTGCGCGTGCCTTTGGAACGAGTTGGTACAGGTTCCAAGGCTTTCTCTTCCACTCGTTATTTGATGCCCTGGAGGTACATTTTAAGAGCTGGAAATATTTGAACGCATGTAAGGGATAGAGGGGAAGGCTACAAGGCATGCCAACTCTGTGTCCATTGGTTTGAGTGGAATTGAATGGGCCTGTATGGCTCAACAGTCTGGAAGTAAAGGATAAAGTTATTCAGTTGGTTATGGAGGAATAATGCATAGCCTGAGGCTAAATGTCAGCCATGTAGAAAAGGAACTGGGTCAATCCTGAACGATGGTAATCTTGAACCTCGAGTTTTTCTAAATGGAATATATCCTAGTATACAGTCATTCATCACAGGTAGACTATATTTGTACTTTTGTGGAAAGAATACAGTGACCTACACGTTAAAGGAGAGGACAAAGCATCATCGTGCGCAACTTCCTTTGAATAGTTTCAAGCTCAGTTATTTGGCATAGGTTGCTACTTACAAAAAGTGTATTCAAAATAGAGATAAAGTATAAGAACCTAAATGCATTACCTATAGACAAATTACATAAAATTCGTTTTAAGTTATTGGCTGTATGGTGTCACCCTACACTTGAGTATAGGGTTTCCAGTTGCATCTGGGGCGTACAGATGTGCAAATTCGCTCCACGGCCAGGTAGCGCCACCATGTGGTTCTGAAATGCAACTCCACCAACATTTCAATGTTTTCGATGCGCCCCCTACCATTCCATTTCATTTTTTTTTTATAATTGAAAACACATTCAGACTTCGGAAACTTTCCACTGAGGTATAAACGCTGGTGGTTGCCAAACCGATAGTTTTCAGCAGCGTTTGGAGGACAGCATTGACAACGTGGACCTTTTCCACTGACTGTTTCGCCCTCTACAGTCAAATTGTAGCAACTCCTGTGGACCAACATTGCTGGTTTGGACACAGGTAGTCGGGCCAACGGCTAAACGAAGACCACAAATTCGCCACCAATATAATATTGGCTATTTAGGCCGAGTTCAAGCTCAAAACACATTTTCAGAGGTAGTCAAGCCTGATGATTATACTACAAAGCCGGATCAATTAGTTAGCCATCTAAAATAAACAAATACTTATTAATTTATTAATTGTCTTAATGATGCAGAAAAGCAATAAATTATTTCAGAATTTTTAGGCAAGTTATCCGGGTAACTAATTGATCCTACTTTGTAGTATACCCCTCAGGGCTTACTATTTTGCGGGTGGGTATAATTTGTCGAAAGTTAAAACAGGAATCTGTTCCAAAAACAGGATGCCAAAAGACAACGCATACAAAGTAGCATGATCCATTCACTTAGCTAACTAGCTGCCGAATAGGCATCATCTCACCACGTAGCTTATTTCTTAATGTTTGTCCATAGGCTACCAGAGTGAGGACAGACATTTTTCGGGAATAAACATACTGAGTGAAAACGTTGTTTGTTGGCAACCTTGTTATTTACGACGTTTTTGTAACATATTCCTTTTGGAACGTACCACAAATTATACCCACCCCTATTTTACATTTCAAAAATATTTGTCAACATAAATGTAGGAAATAGACTTCACTTTAATCTTTTTCCAGGCCTTCTGCCCTGTTGTTCATTCCAATCAAGGCATTGCAAATACATGTGTCATTTAGCGCAGCTTTTCTTAACTCCAGACCATGAGTACCACCGACAGCACACATTTTTGTTGTTTCCGCTGACAAACTCACGTGAATGAACTTGATTAACGTTAGTTGACAAGTTGAATCAGATGAGCTCGTCTGGGGCTACAACGAAAAGGCGTGGGGGTAATCAAGGACTGGAGTTAGGGGATGCTGATTGAGCAGACACTCTTATCCAGAGCGACTTGGTGAGTACATACATTTTCGTATGCATCACCTGGTCAAGGTGTCATCACATGGGCATCCGTGCCTTCTAGGTCGACAGTGAAGGCAAGCGTTCTAAACTATTTCATCTCTGCATCTTTCTCAGGCACCGCCGGCAGCTGTACGTTGGACGGTCAATTCTACAACGACAGAGATGTCTGGAAACCCGAGCCATGCCAGATCTGCGTGTGCGATAGCGGCACCGTCATGTGCGACGAAGTTATCTGCGAGGACACATCCGACTGCCCCAATCCAGTGATCCCCCACGACGAATGCTGCCCCATCTGCCCCGACGACGGTACGCCGATTTCCTCCCGACGCAACTTTCACGAAGTTTACCTTACAGGCGCAGGCACTCTCAGAATCCGTTTTGACACGTTTTTCGAGGCCTCAGAGGGACTGTTGGGCTTGTACTTTTAAGGGGTTCGACAGCATTTTATGGATGGCCAACGAGGAATAAACTTGGATTTACCTTTATTCTAATCACACCAGTCATTTTTCCCCCTTTTCCTCCGAAATGGGATGGGATACTATTCAGTGCTTCAGGCACATTTAATGTGCATGTCCAGTCTGGTGCCACTGCCACCTCCTAACTACCTTTGGCCTTCCTTTCAACTTTGACCCAGTCTCAAATTGGGACTTTGTGTACATTTTCACTAGGCCTAGTTCAGACATTGTCGTCCCCTATTAGTTCTAAATCTAATAACATTGGCCTTACGTACAATTTAAATGCACCCTATAAATATTTTTTATTTGTTTACTGTTCAGACTATTTCAGATATTTCACATTTTAATCTAATTGTTGTTTTTCTGCTACCATAGGCTTCCAGGAGCCAAAGGTTGAGGTAAATATGATATTATGATCCTTATTGTTATTAACTATTAGATAAGGCTATTATAATTAGATTTGCTATTATTGTTAAAGTTTAAAGTGTACTTTTACATGTATTTTTTACATTTATTTTAATTGTTGATTCATTATAAATACATCATTGCAACAAAACTATTTTATCTTGCACTGCAAAACTAGTAAGGCCACGGCACAATAAGAACCACATCTTCAAGTGCAACCATAACCTAATGCTGCTATTTCCCCGTCAAATAGGGACCCCAGGGTGATCGTGGAGCCAAGGGAGAGCCAGTACGTTTCACTTCCTTATTCCTAGCATGCTTTTGTATTCACTTCCTGTCGGGCCAAAACCTAACAAACATGAGATGCGTGCAAAACGTTAAAAGTCACAGCCCTTTCACTAATCCTCCATTGATAGAGGTGTGTGGAGGTTAAAGGTTTGCACCTATATCCCAAAGGTTAGGATTTGGCCCTTATGTTTCTGGTGTCTTTTTGGACTTGCGTGCCTCTTGTCTCATTTTTAAAGGACAGGCCTAGCATCTTGCACACATCACTCATAATGACTGTTGTACTAGCTCGTTAGTACTCATAGCAGAGTTTTGGCCCATAAGATATTAGTTATTAGTAGATTCCGTTTTTTTAATGTTGGTAATGTCTGACATGAGGTTAGATTTATAATCGAAGGCAATGGATAAACCTGTACATGCAGAGTCTTTGGAGTTTACCAGTGGAGCTAATTGGCTAAATAGTCAACCACCATCTTCCTTCTTTAAATCTCAATTCATGTTTTTCCAATGGGTATAGATGTTTAACTTTCATCCAAGCCCAACCTGTCTAGATACCCATTTGGTGACTAGTATTTTGAGATATGTGTGGATTTGTATTGGGCCACCAGCATATGCAGGTATATTGTGCAGTCATTGAACTAGAAGTACAATTTCTTACCTTGAATAGTTGTACTCCATTTCAAATGAAGAATAATGTGGTGCTCACAATATCTGCGACAGTGACTGGTTGGGCCCTAACCAAGTACTTGAAGTGGGTACAGTGTGGTGTTCCAATCTGCATGACTTAAGGGACTTGGGATTGTCTTGTAACTGAGACCATGCGTGTCATTTCATCTCCGATCCATTGGACGGATAGACGGACTGACAAAACAGACTGGTAGATAATTATACGGTTGGATGAACAAAGAGATAGATTGATGTATGGAAGGACAGGTAGATAACTGGACTTAATGTCCAAGTGATCTGAAGGTATTACAGGTATGACCCATCAATTTGCTTGTATTATACTAGGGGCCCATATGCCTCGAGTTCACCCCAAACCCTAGGCCCTATGTTAGCTTTTCCCTTGTCACTCTTCACTGATGCCTTATCCCCCATAGATAACAACGAAGCCCTTTTTCCCTGTTCACTGACTACTGCTACAGTTCATCACTAACCAGCTTCTCTCTCTTGTCTCTACTGCAGGGACCTGCTGGTTTCCCCGGCAACGATGGTATTCCCGGCCAGCCCGGCCTTCCTGGACCCCCAGGCCCCCCTGGACCCCCTGGTCTTGGCGGAGTAAGTATAGCACTGACCCAGAGTCAGCTTTGACCCAGGTCAAATGGTTAAACGGTTATGCGTTGGACAGAGGAAACTGATCCTAGATCAGAGATTAGGGGCAGCTTCTGTTGGGGGTTAGTAACTTAGGTTTAAAGAAAGTAGAGAAAGTGGCTAAGTCTGACAGCTGGGTGGAGAACACACCAACAACCTCTTATGATGTCACATATCTTAACCTCACTGATCTCCATGTAGTCTGGACAGGCTCCAAATACAGTGTTTGCACAGTGAATACAACAGGAACTACTGTGCTATTCTTTTCAGAATGGAAATCTCCAAATCATAATGATAAACCTCCCAAAAGAGTAGAGGCAAGAGCACGGGAGGTGTGGTGCTAAGCTATCCTGGTTAGAGCGCAGTGCAGTCTTTATTTCAGCACCAGGGCAGGTGGACAGCGCCCAGCCAGGAGTGGACAGGGAGGTAATGCCTAACACAGCTAGGAAACGCCAGAGAGGTAGTCACCCTGTAGATATGTAATGGATATGAACAGATCTGTCATTGATATGGACAGGCCTAGTGCCTTGCATTCTCTAGCCGGGTTAGGCCCATCCATATACTCTATGTCGAGATCACTGTACTGTTCTCATGATTCCCAATACTGACTGACTGTAACACATCTCTACCTTGTGTCTCCCTATAGAACTTCTCCCCTCAGATGTCTGGTGGTTTTGATGAGAAGAGCGGCGGTGGCATGTCCATGCCCGGCCCCATGGTAAGGGCATAAAACGACACAGAGCCTGTTGGCCTAGTTGCATCACTGACTCGCGGTATCTGTTTTGTGTATAGACACTACCAAAAAAAACTATGGCCATGGGATATTTTTGCTCAGCAGAAGTCCTGCAAATTGGCCCCTGTGGTACTCCATATGTCACAACAAATAGTATCCCATAAAAAATCTTATGTACTTCCATATTCCATAAACGACTAGCACCACACATTATTATTATTATTATTATGTTTGAGATATCTGCATAAAATTTGACTCTCCCTAAGTTGTCACTTCAATAATAGCATCAATTCCCCTGTTACCACTGTGTAGATGTCTTCAAAGGTTACTGATGCCACTATTCTAATATCACTCTTCGTGGTGCGACTGTTGGGCATTAGAATGTATACTTTGGGAGGACTTTTAACCCTCGCCCACCCAACCTTTGGTTGATCCTTTGGTCAGTTGGCTCCTTCTCAAAGATATATTCTAATGATAAGACTGATGTGATTGGTCAATAATTTACTGAACGTTTCTTTGCCTTTTGATTGACAGGGCCCCATGGGTCCCCGTGGTCCCCCAGGACCTCCTGGCTCAAGTGTAAGTATCCCTTCCCTTTGTGTTCTAGCTGTTTAAGTGACATTTGTCATGTAGGGGAAAAGACCGCGGGTCAAAGGTCAAAAAAAGAGGTCCGTTTATGACTAGGTGAATCGCATGATGGGAGTTGAAGTCGCTTTCAAGTTGTTTAATTGTAGGTGTGTGTGTTTTTTAAGCATATATGGCTGTATGTTAATTTGGTTTAATTTGATAGGTTCCTGACCATTTCTATTTAGGATCTGTTAAGTTCTTGTCATTTTATTTTTCAGTTTAGTAAGCTGCTAGTCTGTCATTGGCTTTACTTAGTTGACTATTTGTATTGATTTTTTTTTTTTACATTCAGTTTCAGTCTTCGATAACTATAATGACCGTGGGAATGTTTTACCCACAGGACTTATTGCTCGTTGTCAAAAAAACTAAACCATGTTTTTTTTGGGGGGGGGGGATGAATGAACATCAAAGTCTGACATTATCTCTTTGTCTCCCCCTATAGGGACCTCAGGGTTTCACTGGCCCCCCTGGTGAGCCTGGTGAGGCTGGTTCTTCTGTGAGTATCTCGTTCCGGAATATTCCAGAAAATGACACGCCACCACCTCAGTATCTGAATCCCTCATAAACACACACTTTGAGCTAAATTCTACACCATATTCTGCAAGGCAATATAATGCCAAAAAGCAGAAAAATAGCTCAACATACAATAACTACACTTAAAAAAACTACTAAACCACATTACCTGCTGCATAGGTCTTGCTCTATCCTGATGCTTGGAATGGAGTCAACTAAGGTCACAGGGTCACCAATGTATGTTGGTGACCCAATGTATGTTATTGTCCCCCCACACACACACACACAACACAGACCCCCATTACCACCTTCCAATATTATTTTGATTTAACTACCTATTAGGTAATCAAGTTTCCAGATGAATGACAAATGATCCTAGATTATTGCCATTACTGCCAAATTGTAATAATATTTCTACAATAACGGTATCTCTCTCTCTCGCACACACACACACACATACACACAGCCTTCTCACCCAGTGGTTTATCTCTTACAGGGTCCCATGGGCCCCCGTGGTCCTGCTGGTCCCCCTGGCAAGAACGGAGATGATGTAAGTCACCAAGATATCCATAATTAAAATTGACCTATGTCCCAGGACAATTTCTGGGTAAGATATTCATAAAGGGGATGGATTTGGATCATTGTTTATTCCTCACCTTGTCTCCTCCTCTCCATCCCACTCCTTCCTTCCTTCATACCCTCCTCTACTCCCATCCAGGGTGAGTCTGGCAAGCCTGGTCGCCCCGGTGAGCGTGGAGCTTCCGGCCCACAGGTGAGTCACAATGTCATTCTAATGTCACTCCATACTCCATCCATACACTCACTCTAGAATGTTAGTCACAAGAGCAATAGCACCTAATAGTCAGACACCATGAGACATCTCATATCCTTCAAGGAATGTTAAGCCATCAACTGCACTGATAACATGTCCCGTTATCTTTTTTTCCTCTTTCTCTCTCTCTCTCCAGGGAGCTCGTGGATTCCCCGGAACCCCCGGCCTTCCCGGCATCAAGGGACACAGAGTGAGTCACCGCACCCCCAAACTGTCTTGGTAGAACTTGCTCTCCAGAACAGATCCAGGATCAACTAGACGTCTCCATGCCTAACCTTAATCATGGAAGGGGATTGCACGCTAAACTGATCTTGGACCAGTGTCTGGTGGCAACATCAGCCTATACTTCCCAAATAGCAGCAGTACAATCTGCCCCTGTTTTCCTCTCCTCTAATATTGTCCTCCATCTCGCTCTACTTCCTTCTCTAGGGATTCAGCGGTCTTGACGGAGCTAAGGGAGAGTCTGGCCCTGCTGGACCCAAGGTGAGGCCCCTTCTTGTCCATCTCCCCTGCTAATGTAGAAATCGCACATAATTCCCCTCGCTCAACCTCCCTTCACTGACCTGTCCGTTTGTCCTTCCTCAGGGAGAGGGTGGTGCATCCGGGGAGAACGGAGCCGCTGGAGCCATGGTGAGTCCCACCCTCCATTTTGGTCAACAGTCCTACACCAGAAAATGAGTGTAGAGAGAAGATCACATTCATTTTTAGCATTCTGCAATACAGTAGCAATGTGTGAATGGCAGCCATGATTACTTACCGTGCCAATACCTGTCCCTCTCTTTTAGGGACCCCGTGGTCTGCCTGGTGAGAGAGGCCGTGCTGGTCCCAACGGAGCTGCTGTAAGTCAACCCCAAAACCACCCCCAGGAACCAGTGGTGGAACAAGTTCCCAATTGTCATATTTGAGTAAAAGTCAAGATACTTTAAAGTATTTTGACTTAAGTACTTTACACCACCCCCTGTAACCATAAACAAGGGGTGCACTATCACCATCACAACATAGTTATGAGAGACACTATTCCTGTAGCTCAAGGGTCATCGCGTTTCCCAAGCGTTTTGCATATATTTCAGATGTTTACTGATCAGTCCAGGGCTAATTTGTTGCAAACAACCATTCTTACTCTCTGTCTACAAAAGGCCTCACAACCTGATTTACTTGAATGCCCTATATTGTGGAACATAAGCCTTGTACAGCCTTGTATACTGGCCTCAGTAGGAAGCCATATTTCACATCTTCTTACAACTCAGTGTGCCAGTTATTTAGTTTTACAGTGTCATGTTGGATTCTGACATTGAAGGGTCAGCCATTTTGCTCGTTCACAATTGATGTTTATAGTTCAGCCATATTGGAATTGGACCCTGAAGGGGTGATGGCTAGTTGCATCTGACCTTGTTGTGCCTCTCTCTCTCTTTGTATCGTTCTCTCCTGCAGGGTGCTCGTGGTAACGATGGTGCTGCTGGTGCTGCTGGTCCTCCTGTAAGTACTGACGGCAGCTATCTATTCACACATAAACAGTACACAACCATCAACAGAAACATATTGGTACACAAGCACACTTATGCAGTATTCATCATTTAGACTGTAACTCATTCCTCTCTCTCTCTCTCTCTCTCTTGTATTCTAGGGCCCCACTGGCCCCGCTGGTGCCCCTGGTTTCCCCGGTGGCCCTGGAGCCAAGGTAAGATGTCAACTTGCACCTATCCGTGTTCACACACCTGTATACCTCCTACCTTCTTACTGTCTATCCTCCACCCTCTACCCTCACCTCTAGCTCTTTCCCAGGGGGCAGTATTTGGAGAGGTAGATGAGATAAAAACATACATTTCATCCATTCTAGCACAAAAAAAAAGGCGGCTAACTACATCGGCCCCAAGTGACGAATCATCCTCTTTCTTTTATAGAACAGCTGTTGGGTTGGTGCTTATCTGAAGGATGACCCCTACAGGGGTCATGTGGGGTCAGAGGTCACATTGATTTATATGGGGTCATTGAATGGCAGCATAGTACAGTACTAACATAAGGAAGTACTAGGGAGTAGGGTAGTACAGTACTAGTACAGTAGTACTTAATTGGTAGCAGTAGTACTACTAGAGTAGTAGAGTAGCACTTAGGGTAGTACTAGTACAATATTAGTTCCAGGTTCTTGCCCTGACCTATCTTCACCCCAACAGGGAGAGGTTGGTGCCCAGGGAGCTCGTGGTGGCGAGGGACCCCAGGGATCCCGTGGAGAGGCTGGTAACCCCGGACCCGCTGGCGCTGCTGGCCCCGCTGTGAGTCTCAGCTCTAGAAACCTCTAGTGAAATACACCTCTGGGCTGCGTTGGAGACTTTAAGTTACATTTGTTGTCCCTGTGAGAGACGTTCCCCTCTAACCCGTTGGTTTGTATCTCTTGTAGGGAAACAACGGTGCTGACGGAAACCCCGGTACCAAGGGTGCCCCTGTAAGTAGACACCTCCCCCCATTCCTCACTGAACTAGCCATTTTAGTTGTCATTGGTTTGTCTATTTGCCAATATTGTTGTCACTGACTGGTCACTCAGTGATGATGAATCCAGGAAGTATAATGATTGTCTCTCTGCTGCCTCCTCCAGGGTTCTTCTGGTATTGCTGGTGCTCCTGGCTTCCCTGGACCCCGTGGACCCCCCGGACCCCAGGGTGCTGGTGGAGCTCCCGGACCCAAGGGTAACACTGTAAGTCCAGCTCTCTCTGACTTCCATCACTAGATATTGTACAAAAAATGTCAAATATATGTTATCTTAATTTATATTGATGTTATAACTTGGTCAGTATGCACAGACCATTGAGTGTGGATTCTGATTTCTTCAACCTAGGGTGAGGTTGGTGCTAATGGAGCCAAAGGAGAGGCTGGTGCTAAGGGAGAGTCTGTAAGTACAGCTTTTTACTTCCTCTTTGGTCAAATACGATCCACCAAGTCACCCATAGCACGTACTCTGTCCGCACATGCTCAGTCAGCAGTCCGTATGTGTCTGATCTCTACCACTGTACTGTTCCACATCTCAGCACAATGCCTTGCCACCCTCCATTTCTCTGACCTTCATCTTGTTTCTTCTCCATTACCCAGGGCCCCGCTGGAGTCCAGGGACCCGCCGGCCCTGCTGGTGAGGAAGGCAAGCGAGGAGGCCGTGGTGAGCCCGGTGGTGCTGGTGCCCGTGGAGCCCCCGGCGAGCGCGTAAGTAACCCAGATAGTCACAGTGTCCCCTCTTCACCATACTGTTCTCCTGTCCTTTACATGTAGGCGCCCCCCTTCCCCTTCTCTTTAGGAGAGAGAGAGGAGGAAGGTATGCTATAGTAACGGAACTAGCCCGGTGTTAGAATCTGTTGACCAATATCTCCTTTTCACTGTCTTCCTATCTCCTACATTTAGAATAGCACCCCCCCCCCTCACTAAACTGTGTTGTAGTCCTCCAAATCTACAATACTCTTGCTCCACTGTCTTCCTATTCCGAAGAACCACCATTGCGTTACTGCCTCATACCCATCAAAATGATATGATTTGAACCATCCAATATAATGCTTTAAATCAACTATAGGTAGGAACTGGGTCAGTAGGAGAGTGCTATACAAGAACTTGGGCATTTAGTATTTTTATACATTGCTTACTTCCTCACAGTACAGCTAGTATTGGCACATGCATACACAATGATAATATCTATACCACTATTCCATCACATAAATAATCACATTGACTTATGTCTTTTTGGAACCAATAGCTAGCTCATTACCTAATTTGGCCACCAGAGGGCTGTGATTGCCGAGCAGTAATGTAATGTTACTGAATGGCTGTGTTATGGTACTGAGGTAGCAGGAATGTTGTGGTACTGACGGAGTGACTGACAGTGTTGTGGTATTGACCTGTGTTGTGTTTGTCGCCCCCTACAGGGTGCCCCTGGTAGCCGTGGTTTCCCTGGTTCTGATGGAGCTTCTGGCCCCAAGGTGACTACACGCATATACCTGGAACATACACACATGTTCAAATGTATATACCACAGTTCACCTCCAAACGTTGCTACATGCTATGGCCAATAGCTAAGTATAGCAAACTCCTCTCTCCACCCTTCTCTTTCCATCTCTCTCTCTCTCCCTCCATAATAGGGTGGCCCTGGTGAGCGTGGTGGTGCCGGAGTTGCTGGAGCTAAGGGTAACACTGGTGAGCCTGGCCGCAACGGCGAGCCTGGTATGCCTGGATCCAAGGTGAGTTAGACAGGGGACCGGTCTCAGATCACAGGACCTTTTTGTTATACTTTATCATTGTTGGATAACTATTCAACGACTAATAGATACTATAAACATGAAACCAATATATTCATGTTAATGAATGACATGACATGACATGTCAAGATGTGTATGCTGCCTATGTTATGTGCTTATGTTACGGTTGTTATGTGCCTGACCTTTGCCCTCTCACCTTTGCCCCCCCCCCCCATCTCTAGGGTATGACTGGTAGCCCTGGCAGCCCCGGTCCCGATGGCAAGACTGGCCCCTCTGTAAGTTCCTCAGCTACAGATTCATCTGACCCTCACGACACCAATTCAACGACACTGAAAGACACTGATGACCTATGGCTACTTCCACCGATTATCACTGTGGTCACTGACTCTCTGCCCTCTCCTGTGACAGGGTGCCGGTGGTCAAGATGGTCGCCCCGGACCTCCCGGCCCCGTTGGAGCCAGAGGCCAGCCCGGAGTCATGGGATTCCCCGGACCTAAGGGAGCCGCAGTGAGTAACCCTTCTCTCTCATGCTGCTCTTATTCGGGCACAATCATTTACGGGCTAATTCGAGAAATTAGATCTGAAATTGAGAGGTAACCCAATGTATACAGTGGAGGCTGTTGAGGGGAGGAAGGCTTATAATAATGGCGGTGGAATGGAGTCAATGGAATGATATCAAACATATGTGGTTGATACCATTCCATTGACTCCATTCCAGCCATTCCTATGAGCCGTTCTCACCTCATCAGGCTTCATTCACTACAATGTATGACATAGTTGTCCATAGCCTAAAACCTAGGTTTTAGTATACAGAATTGCTGTCTGATGGGAAATGAGCTAATGGGTATTTGTCTTCCCCTGTAGGGTGAGGGTGGCAAGCCTGGTGAGAGAGGAGTCATGGGACCCGGTGGTGCTGTTGGTGCTCCCGGCAAGGATGGTGATGTTGGTGCTCCTGGTGCTCCCGGTGTTGCCGTAAGTACACTTCCACTCTCCAGCATCCCACAATGCTTCACTCCCATTCTCCCCAAAGCTTTGAGGACAACATTCTTCAGCATTACCCACGCGGTGTCACACTTGCACACAAACAAACACTATCACTAATACAAGCCAGCATGGAATCTCCTAGGAGACTGCAAAACCACTCAGTTTGTGTTTCCTTACATGATATGGGGGTAACCCCATCACAACCAAGGTGTAGCACCCACCATTATGCCGGTCACACTGATTTTCCTAACCGACTCTTCTCCTCCTTCTCCTCCTCAGGGACCTTCTGGAGAACGAGGCGAGCAGGGAGCCGGTGGCCCCCCTGGATTCCAGGTACAGCACTGAACTATGGGAAATGATCAGCACCTGACCAATCGTAGACCTCCTCCTACTTCAGGACCTCTGACCCTTGCCTCACCTGTCTCTCACTTGTCTCTTTGTATAACAGGGACTGCCAGGACCCCAAGGCGCTATTGGTGAGACTGGAAAGCCCGGAGAGCAGGTAAGAATACTACAGGACTGCAGCACCTTTGGTGTAGTCACTCGCTGCCCCATGCCTTGTCCTTGCTACTCACTCACTACATGACACTTGACTTCCTGTCAAGATTTGGGACTTGACGCAGCTGAACATTGAGCATCACAAATGCAGATTTCAAATCTCTAGTCGTAGTCTCTAATATCTTCTCTCTCTCTCTCTCTCTCTCTCTCTCTCTCTCTAGGGTCTTCCCGGTGAGGGTGGTGCCCCTGGTGCCGCTGGATCCAGAGTGAGTATCCTAGAATAATAATGGCATCACTTCCTGGGTGATGGACTGCTACAGCTACACTGTGGCCTAGAGACTTAGCCAAGCAAGGCAATGGCTAACAGCTGAAGCAGCAACAGACTAGCACCCAGCTGACCCAGGCTAAAGACATTAGCATTGGCATCGATGACATCCTTCACCTTGTATACACGTGATGCTCCAGAACCAAAGCTGATGCCCTCTCTTCTCTCCGTACCCCAGGGTGACAGAGGTTTCCCCGGTGAGCGTGGTGCCCCAGGCCCATCTGGACCCGCTGGTGCCCGTGGCTCTCCAGGCTCTGCTGGTAACGATGGTGGTAAGGGAGAGGCTGGTGCCGCAGGTGCCCCCGGTGGCCAAGGACCCCCTGGCCTGCAGGGAATGCCCGGAGAGCGTGGTGCTGGTGGTCTGCCAGGCCTGAAGGGAGACAGAGTGAGTACCGGTGTCCCACCCTTCACTTATCATCCTCCCATGCCCAAATGCATGTTCATCAGTGGGCCTCGACTTCATACTTCTGTGGCACTCCGATCCATCCAAACTCCCACTTGCATTAACAGTGGACTTGACTGAGTCCAGAAAAAGCTCTCCTCCGTCTCTGTATCTGCATAACCCACAGCTTACAGTACTAATTCAGCTGCTCTTGTGTCGACAGGGTGACCAAGGAGTCAAGGGTGCTGAGGGCGCCAGTGGTAAGGATGGCGTCCGTGGTATGACTGGCCCCATTGGACCCAACGGCCCTGCTGGATCTCCTGGTGACAAGGGAGAGACTGGCGCTCCTGGACCTGGTGGACCTTCTGGTGCCCGTGGTGCACCTGTGAGTACCTCCGTCCCACCCGGTTCCCACCTCGCCACAGACATGACACAAAAAATAGCTCCCCATGCATCCACGCCACAGGCCTCTCTCTATGGGAGTCAGTCTTGAAGCTTCAAATAGAGACCACGTCGCTACAATGCACGAAGAAAAGCTTAAATGTTGCCCGGAACGTACCGAGCACCAAAGCGAGCAATAAAGAATGAAACTTAAGTAGAAATGAAAGGTGTATAGAAGAGAGAACTGACCCACACTCACATGATGCTTGTCCCCGACCTTTAACACACCCCTGACCTGACTAACCCTAACCTTCTCCTCTCCCAGGGTGAGCGCGGTGAGTCTGGCGCCCCTGGACCCGCTGGATTCGCTGGGCCTCCTGTAAGTACACACACACACACACCTCTTTACCTGTCCTCAATTCACACAGAAATTGTCCTCAATTCACACAGAAATCAGTTGCCAATTAAAACGGACGGCGGGTGTCAATCAAGATGACGACTCGCAACATCTTGCACACTATGGCGATTCTAAATTGATTTCATTGGCATTAAATGAGACAGGCTTCTCTTACCATAGCAGCCAGTCTAGATGAACCGCCACACTAATCTGCTCTGCATTCACTCAATGACTTCTTCTCCTTCAGGGTGGTGACGGTCAGCCTGGTGCTAAGGGAGAGGCTGGAGATAACGGTGCCAAGGGTGACAGTGGTGCTCAGGGACCCGCTGGACCTACAGGAGCCCCTGGACCTCAGGTATAACACGTGGGACTGACCACTGGGTACCCACCCTGGACCATCTTAAATGGTCCTCTGTAGCTCAATTGGTAGAGCATGGCAGTTGCAATGCCAGGCTAGTGGGTTTCGATTCCCGGGATGACCCATATGTAAAATGTGTGCATGCATGACTGTACGTCGCTGTAGTACATCGTATTACAGAGGTGTTTGTATTGCTCTTGCTTACGGACTGAAGCACTGCTGTATCCACACAGGGTCCCGCTGGAAACACCGGAGCTAAGGGCGCCCGTGGTGCTGCTGGTCCCCCTGTAAGTAGCTTTGTATCTTATCCTCCCAGCATCCTCTCATCTGTCTGACTGTAAAAGATGGCGTTTGTAAAGTAGTATCATGCTTCCCAATCTGATACAACTAGGTTGACCAGTGCATCTCTTTTCTCTCCGTAGGGTGCCACTGGTTTCCCCGGTGCTGCTGGTAGAGTTGGACCTCCTGGCCCATCTGTAAGTACTTCTTTCTCCACCATTCACACTGAACCATGCCCATCCTCCATTGGTATGCCAGTCAATACCTTGGCTGTGGCCATAGGTTCCAGATTCAACCATAGGCTAACACTAAGCACGCGAACGGCTCGATGACAGCTTAAAACAGCAATCCCACAATACAACAGCACCAACTATCAAGACAACTTTTATTGTGCAACCAACCCAAGACACAACGGCATTGCCTGATGCCCAAACAAGCATCTAGCTAGGCGTTAGCTTAGCATGTAGCTGATCACAATACGGTCATTGATAACAGCCATTGATACTGGTGTATTCGGTCAACTTCGGGCCGCATCTCATACTCAACCATCCTCTCCTCTTTCTTTCAGGGCAACAACGGACCCCCCGGACCCCCAGGCCCTGGTGGAAAGGAAGGACAGAAGGGTAACCGTGGTGAGACTGGCCCCGCCGGTCGTCCTGGTGAGCTCGGCGCTGCCGGACCCCCTGGTGCCCAGGGAGAGAAGGGACAGCCTGGTGGAGATGGTCCCAATGTAAGTATCCCTTTTTTTGGGGGGAGGGGCCGTCACCGTCACCCTGACAAAGTAACACTCTGACCCCTACACTGACAAGCCAGAACAATACGAATACTCCTTTTGGAGTACACCTGTAACACACGCCGCTGGAGTTTAGATCTGACGCTTTAGAAAAGGGACGCCTCGATGACCTATTCTCTCTTTCTCTTCTACAGGGACCCTCTGGAACTCCCGGACCTCAGGGTATCGGTGGACAGCGTGGTATTGTTGGTCTGCCCGGACAGAGAGGCGAACGCGGTTTCCCCGGCCTCGCCGGACAACTGGTCAGTGACGTAGAGAGCTAGTTGTAGAACTTCATGTTAAATGCCGTTAGGCTTTTGCAGAGGAGACCCAAGTTCATGGTGGAGATCCCTAGTTTTACAATAAGGCAGTGATTGGATAGTCTACAGGCCTGCCGCAATGATGCTAAAGGCCCTCTGTGCTATCTCTGCCAAGATGGCGGCCGACAAGTGCACCGCTCTTGCAGTAGCTTATTCATACAGTTGAGTCGCCATTGCTCTACTTCAGTCATGGTTACTCTCGTGTTGTGGTTGAGATCTAACCCTGTTCTCTCTTTCCTGCTTTAGGGAGAGCCTGGCAAGCAGGGACCTGGTGGCCCCTCTGGTGAGCGTGGACCCCCCGGACCCATGGGACCCCCTGGACTGGCTGGAGCACCTGGTGAGTCTGGTCGCGAGGGAACTCCTGGTAACGAGGGATCTTCTGGTCGCGATGGTGCTGCTGGACCCAAGGTGAGAGCTCTGCTCATACACATGTCCTCAAGACAGATTCAACCCTTCACTTTGGGAACCAGCCTGTTTACACGACTACTTGCATGGCTGAAATAGGCATCACATACTGTCATGTATTGGGATCATGTCCAGGAGGCTGATCTTCTCTTGGCCCGTCTCTGTTCCTCTTTGTCCTGCCTATAGGGAGAGCGTGGTGAGTCTGGTGCCGCTGGTGCTTCCGGTGCCCCCGGACCCCCTGGTGCCCCTGGACCCGTTGGCCCTGCTGGAAAGTCTGGTGACCGTGGAGAGTCTGTAAGTGTCCAGATCCTCCACCATTACTCCCTTAGACTGACGAGGAATACATAACTGGGCGGCAATTCAGACTTGATAATGTTCAGAGACCTTACTGTATGTTAAACTGTTGTAGCCTCAAAATGGCCGCCTATTGCAAACTAGTTAAGGCTGTAGAAGGGGTTGAAGGCTTTGTTTGTAGTGCTGTTAGAATACAGCATATGACATGCCAGTTGTGATTATCAATGGAATTGATTGTCATAATCTCTTTCTCTCTCTCTCCTTCAGGGTCCTGCTGGCCCCGCTGGTATTGCTGGCCCTGCTGGTCCCCGTGGCTCATCAGTACGTGTATACTCCATCACAGACTCATAAAACCATCACGAGGAACACAATATGCGCTCTTCCACTCTGAGTCTGAGGAAAGGGTATACTGAACACACCTGTCCTTTTCTCACCCAGGGACCCGCTGGAGCTCGTGGAGACAAGGGAGAGGCTGGCGAGGCTGGAGAGAGAGGCATGAAGGGACATAGAGGATTCACTGGCATGCAGGGACCCTCTGGCCCCTCTGTGAGTACCCCTGCTGATTACAAATTGACAATGATAACAACACACAAGTGACTCCAGCAGAAACAAGGGAAATGGCTACCCTTGATCCTCATGCAGTACACCATAAATGGCTAGATTCGGACATGCCCGCAAAAGGCACAGGGGAAGAGATATTTCTGCATGAAGCCGAGATATCACAAAACCTAGCAAGTGGGTGGGTGGGGTGGGTGGGGAAATCAACCTTCTCCCTGTAATATTGTTGTTTGATATAACAGGCACCTAAATCTATTGTTTCTGCCCATAGGGACCATCTGGAGAGTCAGGACCTGCTGGAGCCTCTGGCCCCGCTGGACCTAGAGTGAGTATGACCCACATTACGACAGCGGTCACACAACTATCAGCACAGCAACGTTCCGACTGTGGATCACTTCTCTGGTGACAACATGACGTGGATAGTCCACACTGTCGTATTAAGCTATGGCTCTCCCTACACTAGGGACCTTCTGGATCTGCTGGTGCCGCCGGTAAGGATGGTATGAGCGGTCTGCCCGGCCCCATCGGACCTCCCGGACCCCGTGGTCGCTCTGGAGAGATGGGACCCTCTGTAAGTCACATCAACCACTTCAAAATCCATATATTTTGATCCTTGTACTCCTCTTATTCTTCTTTACATCCTATCTTGGTTGGCCTTTGCTTCCTCCACATATAGGGACCCCCTGGCCCTCCCGGTCCCCCTGGCCCCCCCGGACCTCCCGGCGGTGGATTCGACATGGGCTTCATTGCTCAGCCCGCTCAGGAGAAGGCCCCCGATCCCTTCCGTCACTTCCGCGCCGACGACGCCAACGTGATGCGCGACCGCGACCTGGAGGTTGACACCACTCTCAAGAGCCTGAGCCAGCAGATTGAGAACATCCGCTCTCCCGAGGGCACCAAGAAGAACCCCGCCCGCACCTGCAGAGACCTGAAGATGTGCCACCCCGACTGGAAGAGCGGTGAGTCATAGACACACTCTTGACTACAGTTGCTCGCTCCTCGTTAGTCAAGAAATTGCTTGGCTTTGAGGAAAGCATGGAGCTGTATTGGTTCTGTCAAGCTTTAGCATAGGGTGTGAAGACATCTTCAGTAGACACATGCTCTTTGAGTTTCTGGTGAGTCTTGCTGTCCGTGTAGTCTCTTAACAACAACAATCACATTGGATGTTCTTGACGCGATCCACTCTCCTCCATGTAGGCGAGTACTGGATCGACCCCGACCAGGGCTGCACCCAGGACGCCATCAAGGTTTACTGCAACATGGAGACCGGCGAGACCTGCGTCTACCCCACCGAGGCAGAAATCCCCAAGAAGAGCTGGTACACCAGCAAGAACATCAAGGAGAAGAAGCACGTCTGGTTCGGCGAGGCAATGACCGATGGCTTCCAGGTGAGAACCTCGGATCCACAAACTGGGCTTGTTGAGGAAAGAGGGCCATAATCGCACCATTCTCTGGGATGATGAGTCCTTGACGCTAACTCCAAACCATGCTAACTCCATCTCTTTCACCTCTCCCCTACAGTTCGAGTATGGCAGCGAGGGTTCCAGCGCTCAGGATGTTAACATCCAGCTGACCTTCCTGCGCC